>NC_135369.1:67920536-68221294 GCF_049243985.1 Paroedura picta
ATAAAGACATTTATGAGCAAAAGCAATTTGAGATGGCAAACTTGGGTTGAGAACAACATAGTGATGTTGCAGTCTTTGGAAATAATGCATTCAGCAACTGAACTTACCCTGCCTGGGGTGCTGTTTTCTTTTGCATCAGGTACCATATGTGCTTACCTTTCTCAGTTTTAGATGAACTTACTTTGAATGCATTTGCATCTGTGCAACTGGGGCATTCATCTTTACAAATCTTTACATAGGGAGTCAATATTGGCACATGCTCAGAATTTATGGCATTTGAGTTTGATGAAAGCTGTAGCCCCCTCCCCCCCAATTCCAGATTTATTTTGGGAAGATTAGAATCATAGAATCATAGAGTTGGAAGGGGCCACACAGGCCATCTAGTCCAACCCCCTGCTCAACGCAGGATCAGCCCTAAGCATCCTAAAGCATCCAAGAAAAGTGTGTATCCAACCTTTGCTTGAAGACTGCCAGTGAGGGGGAGCTCACCACCTCCTTAGGCAGCCTATTCCACTGTGGACTACTCTGACTGTGAACATTTTTTTCCTGATATCTAGCCTATATCGTTGTACTTGTAGTTTAAACCCATTACTGCGTTTCCTTTCCTCTGGAGCCAACAGGAACGGGATCCCGCCCTCCGCCAAGTGACAACCTTTCAAATACTTAAAGAGGGCTATCATGTCCCCTCTCAACCTCCTTTTCTCCAGGCTGAACATTCCCAAGTCCCTCAACCTATCTTCATAAGGCTTGGTCCCTTGGCCCCAGATCATCTTCGTCGCTCTCCTCTGTACCCTTTCAATTTTATCTACGTCCTTCTTGAAGTGAGGCCTCCAGAACTGCACACAGTACTCCAGGCGTGGTCTGACCAGTACCGTATACAAGGGACTATAACATCTTGTGATTTTGATGTGATGCCCCTGTTGATAAAGCTCAAAATGGCATTTGCCTTTTTTACCGCTGCATCACACTGCCTACTCATGTTTAGTTTACAATCCACAAGTACCCCAAGGTCTCATTCACACACAGTGTTACCTAGAAGCGTATCCCCCATCCAGTAGGCATGCTTTTCATTTTTCTGACCCAGATGCAGAACTTTACACTTATCTTTATTAAATTGCATCTTGTTTTCATTTGCCCATTTTCCCATTGTCTTCAGATCTCGTTGAACTCTGTATCTTCTGGAATATTTGCCAGTCCTCCCAAATTGGTGTCATCTGCAAACTTAATGAGTAGTCCCCCCCACCCCCTCATCTAGATTATTAATAAATATGTTAAACGGTACCAGACTGAGCCCCAAGCCCTGAGGTACCCTGCTACTCACCTCCCTCCAATCTGATGAAGCACCATTGACAACTCTTTGAGTGTGGTTCTCTAACCAATTCCCTATCTACCTAACTATCTGAAAATCCAGATTGCAGTCCTTCAATTTATCCATCAGAACATCATGGGGAACCTTATCAAAAGTTTTACTAAAATCCAAATAAACGACATCAACTGAATTTCCACGATCCAGCAAACCTGTTACTTGGTCAAAAAAGGAAACCAGGTTGGTCTTACAGGACCTGTTGGAGACAAATCCATGCTGACTTCCTTGGATCACCAAATTGTCCTCCAGATGTTTGCAGCTTGCTCCCTTTAATATCTGCTCCATTATCTTCCCCACAACAGAGGTCAGACTAACTGGTCTGTAGTTTCCCGGGTCATCCTTCCTCCCTTTTTTGAAGATCGGGATAACATTTGCTCTCTTCCAGTCCTTTGGGACATCTCCAGTCCTTAAAGAAGTCTGGAAGATGATGGACAAGGGTTCTGCAAGTTCTGCAGAAAGTTCTTTGAGCACTCTCGGGTGCATTTCATCCGGACCAGGGGATTTGAACTCATCCAGTGCAACTAAATGCCTCTCGACAACCTCTCTGTCCATGTCAACCTGCCACCCAGACATTATCCCTTGGCTACTGCCATCTCTAGATGTGCCTAAACCCTTTGACCGGGGGGGGGGGGCGGGGGGAACAGATGTAAAATAGGCACTGAGACTTTCTGCTTTCTCTGCATCTTCCGTTAGAGTTTGTCCATCTGCACCCAACAGTGGGCCTATTGCCTCCTTTACTTTACATTTGCTCCTCACATAACTGAAAAATCTTTTCTTGTTACAATGGGCCTCCCTGGCCAATCTTAGCTCACTCTCAGCTTTGGCCTTTCTGATGATTGATCTACAGTGCCTAGTAACCTGTAGGTACTCTTCTTTAGAGCTCTGTCCTTCCCTCCATTTCCTGAACATTTCCCTTTTCTTTCTTAGTTCCTCTTGAAGTTCTCTGTTTATCCAAATAGGCTTCTTAGACCTCCTACAGTGTTTTTGTCTTTCTGGGATAGTCATGTTTTGAGCATGCAATAGCTCTTGTTTGAGTAGCGCTCACCCTTCACATGCTCCCTTCCCTTTCATCATTCTCATCCATGGTATGACACTCATCATGTCTCTGAGTTTATTAAAGTTTGCCCTATGAAAATCCAACATCCGCATCTGGCTACAAGCTTCCTTGCCTCCCCGTCTCAAAAGGAATTCTATGAGGTCACTTCCCCCTAGGGTCCCCACCTCCTTCACCTCATCCACCAACTCTTGCCTGTTGGTCAGTATTAAGTCCAGTATGGCTGAACCTCTTGTGGGCTCATCTACCATTTGATCAATGAAATTGCCAGCCAGGCAGGTCAGAAAGTTGCATGACTGAGGATGCTTTGCAGAGCTTGTTTCCCAGCACACATCTGGGAAATTGAAGTCGCCCATGATTACAAGGTCTTGCCGCTTGGATATTTTCCCAAGCTGCTCACAAAGTCCAGCATCCACATACTCTCATTGGTCAGGTGGTCGGTCGCAGACACCAACCACCACACTGTTTGTTTTCCCCTTGCTTATTTTCACCCAGATGCTTTCCACTGTAGATATACTCTCCTGCACTAGAATTTCCTGACAGGTAAGCCCTTTCCTCACATAGACTGTTTATGCACTGGGCACTTTACTGCCCCAGTTCTCATGCAGGAGCACAAATAGGGGGCAGATGAGGTGCACTGGGCCAAATGCTCCCCCGTGTGGGTGCAGGAAGAGGTGGGGCCACCTGCCACAACTAAAACTCCAGCCTGCAACCCAGCATGAAACCTCCAGTGCATAAATGGTCCTACAGTGCCACTCCTCCACCAATCTATTCTGTTTTTTCTGAACAGTTCATATCCATCCACTATTACATTCCAGTCATGAGAATCAAAAACTAGTTTTCATTCTCCATGGTAGGAAATCCTGCTGGGAAAAAACGGTAAATGTGGTAGGGTGGCTAGGTTGTTGAACTAGATTCAACTTCTAGCTCTGCTGTGAAGCTTACCGGGTGACCTGGGCTATTTAAGCTCTCTGAGCTTGACCCACCTTATGGAGTTGTATGGTTATAACAGGCCAGTGTAGAATCATATGTGTCATCTTGAGGTGTTTAGGGGAAGGTTAGAATAAAAATAACAGACCCTTGAGATCAGGTGCCACTAGCATGACTGCTCTTCAGATGGACTTCTGAAAGGCACAGGTATATTGTGTGTGCAGCCATGAACTAAATTTTTTGTGTTGGACCTTTTAGTAGGTAACTATCCACTGCCAGATCAAACAATCAAGCCAGAATCCATCAGCAGATCTTTTATTGAACCTTCACTGGACCAAGTCATGTTTTTGATGTTGTTTCTATTGTGCCTTTTCTATTGTCATTGATTGTTGTGGATGTTCTCATAAAGAGTGACTTGGGGACATTTTGAGTAGCCAGTACCCCAATGACCTTCCACCGTTACTTTGTGTATTTGCAGCCTCCCAAAGATGCTTTTTTGTTTTAAAAAGTCAGAGGAACATTGATTAATTTTATTGCTGTCTCACATTCCTTCTGTTCTCAGCAAAGGGTGCATTGGATTCCCACAGGGTTTCATATATAAGCACTGATTGGAGTCAGACCTACTTAGTGCCTGCAAGACTGCTGGATCATGAAGCCACCAGTTCAGCCCTGGGCTCACATGCCCATGAATAATGTTTCCATAAATGTTTTTTTTAATTTTGAAGCCATTTGTACTGACATATTTATGATTTTTGACTAGTCCTTGCCCTTTATACATATCCCCACTCTGAATTCATGGTACATTCTATGGAAAACAGCAATCAAACACTTTAATATATTTTCTTACTTCTTAACTTGCTTGATAAATGAGCTGGCAAGGAGAAATTTTAGACAAATGTGAACTATCCAGAGAACCTTCAAATAGCAGCAGGACAGGTTCCCGTGGAAAGAAGAACTCAATGAGCTGCAAAGAATGACAATGTAAGAATCTCATTTAATTTGACAGAGCTATGAATATTTAAAGTTTTATAAAGAAAATACAGGGAGGCAATCAGCCTTATTCAGTCCTGTGCTCTGGGGAGCAGAGTGATCTTCCATGTGTTGTCAGCACTTGTGCAAGAGATTAAGGGTTGGAGCCGCGAGAATGTGTCAGCAGAACCTCCAACCTCTTCTCAATAAGCTTACTAAGGGAGGAGAAAGGAATGGAGGCAGATAATTAAAATAACATGCTGACACCTAAAATGGTTTATTTTTTAAAAATTGAATTTCCAGGGTTTTGCATAGGATGCTCCAGTATTGAGATATTAAAGCTGGACCCATTATTCAGGAACCACACTGGTTATGTGATAAGGGCACTTGTTATTAAAATAGGAAAGGATAAAAGGTTTTCTCTCTACTTGCATTCAGGGTTTAAGTGGCGCAGCACAGAACAGCCGCTCCACAGTTTCTAAGCACTGCTATGTATAAAAGCTCGAAGCATTTAGATAATAGGATGGAAAGCAGAACACCAGCAAAGAGGACTGAAGCCAGTGCAGGCTGAAAGGGTGAGAGCAACATATGCAGCCCTGAAGAGGGACACTTGAAAGCTCCAGTGCACCTTGGGTCCTCCAGTTTTGGGACGATCTGGGAGCCAATTGTTTACTGAGCTATTCAGTTGCATCCAAATGAATGTGCATGTGTCTGCTCATGTGATTATTGACTGCCTTTTTGCAAGTGCTGCCCATCCCACCACATGGTTCACACAGCTGTTCCCTCTAGTTGTTAAACAGCACATAATGTATGTGTGTGGGAGGGAAACCTGGAGTATTCACATTGAATCCTGTCAGCTATGGTAGTAGCCATGTTGCCTCTAAATGTCATGACCTGGGCCATCAAGCACCCTGGTTTTCAACATAATTAAGCTTTGTGAAATAGTTGGGATGACAACTAGAGCAACAGTTGAGGAATACTCAAGGTGAACATAACTAAGGACCCATTTTAGGACCTTCTCTGTGCTACTGGTAATGAAAGCCCTTGAGGGCTACTATGAGCTTCATTGGGGAACCTGATAATATACTGTATATATTAGATTTTTGCAGCCCATAGACACATAGGAAAACTATAATATTGTAGGTACTGCAAAACAGATTGGCCAATGAAGCCAATTGTGTAAGGTGGGAGCCTTGCCGGGCCACTGGTGGCGCAGACCTTTGAAGCTTTATGCTCTGGAGCTTTCTGTGTCCCCGGGACCCAAGACATTTCAGTGGTACACCTGGTCCCCTGGTGAAATGTGTCCTCTTGGACAGGTTCTGCAAAATGGGGGGGGGGGGAGGCCAACAGGGTTTAATTTTTTTTTTTTTTGCAGGAATGTGGGTTTGCGTGGAATGCAGTACCACCTTCCTACAACATTTTTAAAAGCCCTGGTCCACCCCACAGCACGGCAAAATGTCACAAAGCTGACCAGGGCATTTTTTGCCCCCTCTGGGCCACTGTAGGACAGGCTCAGCTCTTCCCCAGCCACATGGTACTGATGCCAGACAGGCCCTGTTGGCCCCCACTTTAAAAAAAGGGACCACAAATTATTCTGCATTTCCTTTGGGTGGGACAAACACGGGTTCAATCTGGAGCTGGCCTAGGTGAGGCTAGCCTGGCCTCAGCATCATGTGGAAGCAGGGTGTTATGTATGGTAGCACCCCTGCCTCACATGCTGGCACACTGTACTCCATAACTAGTAGTACACTGCAACCATCTAGGCTTGGGAGCAAGCCAGACACAGGAACACACTGAAACACCCTGACTAGACACACTACTAGGACCATCTTGGAAACCAGGACAAGCCTTGGCTTGTCCTCTGCTACCGGTTGGAATTTCAGGTGCCTTTGGATTCTGATTCCCCCACACCACCCCCTAGTTTTGCTGATAGCGTGGTCAGGCCAGAACTGGTTTGGCCAGGGGCTTTTGGCCAATATTTTTGTCTACTCACACTTAGCCGCTCTGCAAGAGGTTAAGTCCATCACCTAGTCAATAGATAGCACCATCTCTATAAGGTGACCAGATTTTAACATTGGTAAAGCAGGACACCATTGACCGGAGGGGGGGGGGGGTTCTTGATTAAAAATTTGGTCTATATGGAGCAACAAAAGGTTTAATAAAATGCAAAAATATTATTGTAATATATCTTTTTAAATTTCAACATAAGTACAATTTGCCAGGTACCCCCAGATGTCCCTCCAAAAGTGGGATAATCTGGTCACCTTACTCTAGGAAAAAGAAAAAAAAAGCGCGTTTATCCAGAACCCATTTTGGTTTATGTTTGTACATCATACATATGAAGGCAATATCTACAGAACAAATTGGAATAATTATAACCAAGAAGATTGCATTTTTGTACCAGCCAATTGGTTGAATTTTTCTAGTTTGGATTATTCCATTCAGCCAGCCCTCTTTTGTATGCAGTAAGCCAGGTGGGAGGCTAGTTAGAAATTTCCACTGAGCCTGGTGTGGGGCAATGCTAGTCCAAGCCTGAGACGGTCTTAATGGCCTTAGACAAAACACTATTTTTTTTCCTTTTCAATAGCCTATTTTCAAAGTTTTCTTCCTCAGTGGCTTTTATCATATAGTCCCTCATGCTCAGTGTTTCATGGCGGTTTCTTTACTGCCTGTGAATACCCCCATAAATTAGTAAAGAAACCTCCATGAAACATTGAGCCTGAGGGACTATTTATATTATAAAAGCCACTGAGGAAGAAAACAACTTTGAAAACAGGCTATTGAAAAAGAAATGTCTTTATCCGGAACCCGTTTTGGTTTATATTTGTACATCATAGATATGAAGGCAATATCTACAAAATCAATTGGAATAATTATAACCAAAAAGATTACATTTTTATACCAGCCAATAGGTTGAATTTTTCTAGTTTGGATTATTCCACCTGGTTTACAGCACATAGGCCTCCCTCCCCAAAACCCTATATGAACAGTGACTGTAGCAAGCTCCCTTGTATAATTTCGGATATGGGACCCATCTGAAGCACCCTGTACACTCCCCACGCAGCCTGTTTTCTATTGCCTATCTACTCTACAGGAAAGGCAATTATAATGGACCCTCTTTTTCCACCCTATTCTTCTATATATAACTGCTTGTTAGTGTGTTAGATATGCTTTTATTATTTTCTTTTCAATAAAGGCTATTATTTTTACAATTTACCAATGTTGTCTGCCTTGAGTTCTTAAGGGCATAATTCCCTCATAAGACATGGGCCAATCGAGTTTTAAGCGCAACGTTACCGCTCTCTTGCTCTGCTTTTCCCCCATTGGTGAATATACACGTGTCTCAGGAATGAGTGTAAGAGCATTTCGGGTAACAAGGGATAAGCCCTGCTTCCATATGAGCTCCCTCTCTGCCTTTTCTGCCCATGTGGAATCAACCTGAGCTTCTTCAGAAAGAATTTGAACCTGGCTCTCTCTAATCACAGTCTAATCACTATACCACACCAGATGAAGAAGCTTCGTAATATATTTTCTGAGTCTGTGGAGATAAGAATACTGTCCGTGATGATGAGAATTTTTTAGAAATTTCTAAAAGAGATTGTTTCTATCGAATACTCAGCATTGTTCCCCTTTCTTTCTGGATTTGCTTGCTGGATTAACCATCACCCCGGAAGAGCGCAAGATCGCCTTAGTGTATTCTCTTTGAATCAGTGGATGTTCCTGTCATTGAACTGTTCACTTAAACAAATATGTAAAACTACAGCTGAATCTGGAAACAGTTAATTTTTCATGTAACTTAACACCGCAATTTGCAAATGTGCATTTGCCCATACAAATATTAGTAGTGTCCCCCTTCTCTCCCTTCTATTTAAGATTTTACTTTTAAAAATCAACTGTCATTTTAATATTAACAGCTTTGCAGGCAGTACAGATGGCTGCTAAATGAGACCCTTTATGCTTGTTGTATAGGATTGTAGGAAGTAAAGATAATACTAATAGAGCTATACTGCCAGAAGGAAAATCCATTGTTAAGTCAAGACATTTCTTTAATTACAATGTATTTTATCTCTTTAATAAGGATGTGCAGTCAGAGTTTTACTAGCTGTGATCTTGTCCAAACCGACCCCATTTGGAAATGCAGTAAAGGTTCCTAATCAGAACAAAATTATTTCCAGTATTCAGGGACATGCAGAAGCCTTCCGATTTGGCAGATGTGACACCTTATTTTATCATTTTAGTCAGTGACAGGCAGGAGGGCAGAGTGAAAGTTATAATAATCCAAAAGTTAACAGGAGAAAGCCTTTGCTTGCACCTACTTGGAGCAAAGCAGGATGTAAGTGGAACCTATGACTGGCACCTCATAATAGGCAACTGTTTTGCTTTGTTCTTCAGGAGATTACAGTAGACTATCAGAAGTGGTCCCTGGCTTGCTCCCCTTTCCTGGAATAGGTTGTGAGCATTAACTAGCCTTCTTGCCCTGCAGGAAATAGTAGCAATGATTTTGCCTGCACATGCTGGCAGACATGTAGAACAGGTATGGGGAAGAGATAAGCTATAGCTCTTCTAACCATGCTATGCCATACCTCATAGGACAAAGGGAAATGTTTCTTTTGTACTAGTTGGCAGGCAGGGCTGGGCAGAACAGAATGAGGGATGGAGACATATGCTAAGGATTATAAAGTAGCCATCCTGCCATACCAACAAAATTGGGGAGGAACAGAGGCATAAGCTAAGGCTTTGTTCTTCCAATAGTAAACACTTATACACACTGAAACCAAATGAAATTCAAGAGATTAATCACAAGGAAGGATGTAAACAAAATTTGAGATCAGTGGCACCTTTAAGACCAACCAAGTTTTATTCAAGGCACAAGACTTTTTATGTATCCACATTTCATCAGAATAAAAAGTTATACCTTGAATAAAACTCAGCTGGCCTTAAAGGTGCCACTGGACTTAAATTTTGTTCTGCTGGTTCAATCCAACACAACTACCCACCTGAATCTATCTTCACACTGTGTCTCAGTGTATGAGACAATTGCTGGTTGGGGATCTGAGATTTCTCAAATCTGCAATTTCCAAGGAAAAAAACCTGACTAGCTATACTGCTTCCCTGACATAAATACCCCTAGCAGCTGTTATTAGCCCCAGAGTGTCTTTCTCTCTGTGTTTGTTGGGACAGAAACACATCTGTTCTGAAGGGTGGGGTGAGGGTGTCTTTAAAAACAAAAGACAATAGTATTCAATTCAGAACCCAAGTTATTTCCGCATTCATTCTTCCAGTCCAACTAACTGATGGGACTGGAGCTGGGCTTAGAAGATGTTCAAAGCATACACTGTAAGGCATGGAACAAAGTTAGTTTGCCTTCCCTCACCTGTGGGGAGGTTTTAATTGAAAACAGACCACCCATTTCCCCACCCCCCGGCAGGGCAGGCCTGCTGGATACTGACTTTGCCAGTGAAAATTTCAATTGCCTGTAGAAGGCCATGCTTTCTCCTTTCTTTCCTATATTTGATTAGATAGGGAGGATCCCTGATGGGATGGTTCTAATGGCTGGGAATTTCATCCTTGTTGTGTGTGTGTAGAAGGGAATATACACCCAGAACTAAGTTTTCCACTGGAATCAACAAATAGGACTAATGGATGGATCCCCCCCCCCAATAATTTCCCTCAGCTCTTCTGTCTGCAATCACCTGTATAACACTATTTTTCTAGATGGTCTAGAGAAGTGGTTTTTAAACAATGACAGGGTTATAATACACACTTATTTAGGTCCTATTGAACTCACTGGGTATGCATGCTAGTTGTACTGCATATTTACTTAGTGAATTGTTTAATATTAGTAAATTAGTTAATAGTACATTGGTTGAATTTATTTATTTAGTGCATCTCTCATTCTGTAATAGGAACAAAGAACCCAGCAAGAATGGGGAAAAATTATTGTAGATATACTCTCTCTCTAGGTTAGTCCTTCTCCTGCCATTTCTATTTGACAAGTAAATTTTCTTGAGGAAGGTGTGGTTCTTACCTCCAAGTAGATGATCCATCCAGGTGTTTATGTAGAGAAAGAAGCCAGGGCCTTTCCGCATGAGGACCAATGTTGCCAATTGGTTTCACAAAGCGGAAACTCTATTTTAAATAGTGGAATCTCGGCGTTCCGCATACCTGCATATGTAGTGGAATCCAGTAGCGTTTCATTCGTTCCCCACAGGTTTCCGGTCTTGCAAAAATCGCTAGAAAGGAAGCGATTTTTTCTGTGCTTGTTCCCGCCCCTGGCCGTCAATCAAACGAACAGCCAATGGGCGGTTGTTATCATGCTCCGGAAAAGCCCCTTTCCCTTTAAGCACAGTTTAAAAAACACACACACACAAAGTGATTTTAGCGCTAATGTTGCAAGACTGTTGCAGATTGTGTGCGACATCATGCGGAATGGCAAATTAGTAGTGTTTACCATTTGTAAGCCTTCTGCTACTTTGAACACGTGCGGAATGGCCCCCAGTTTCTCCAGTATAAGGAGAAGAAGAGCTGGATGTGGATATGGGCAGGTCACCCAGACATCTGTAAATATCAAGAATAACTTATGGGTGCAGTTGTGTGCATACGCAGAGAACATGAGGAGGAAAAGAGCTGTGAGTCCTATAGTGATAACCACATTTGCCATAAGGAGAACTGCTCTCTAAATGCTTATTATGTAATTGCACATAATAGAGTTCGGATGCAATGCAGTAATGAAAAGCAGTGAGGTGGAAGGCTCTATGTGCATCTATAAATTTACTTAGTAGCCTTGGGGAAGTCATCATCTCTCTGCCTGAACTAGGTAAGGTTGTTTTCCTAGAAGTAAGAACCACTTTAATCAGCCAATTGAAATCAATGGGCTTAAGCTGGAATATTTCTTCATAGGATTAGCCTGCAAATCTTCCCTTTTAATTACTGTTCTACTAAATGACTGCTTCCAGCACTTGAATTTTACCATGTTGGCCAAGTATTGGCTTGGGTCTACTAGAACGTTTTCATAGATGGACGTATGAAATATTCTAACCTCCCTTCCAGCTACAATCCCAAAGGCCCTGAAATGCTTCTTCTGGGAACTACCAGAAACAATGTTTGGGGGCCTTTGTGACTGCGATGAGAAGGTGGAGGCAATTAAATCAAATTGAGTAGGTGGAAATCCTGCAGAAATGTCCCCATGGATCTAAACCATTATTTCTACAAGTCAGCCAAGTCTGTCGCAACATATACAAAAACCATCACCACCTGCATGTACTTTGGAACAGGGGTAGTCAATCTGTGGTCGTCCAGATGTCCATGGACTACAATTCCCATGAGCCCCTGCCAGTGTTTGTTGCAGGGGCTTATGGGAATTGTAGTCCATGAACATCTGGAGAACCACAGGTTGACTACCCCTGCTTTGGAAGACTATAGGTTGAATCACTGAGAATGTCCATAAACAGAAGAGAGGTGATTTTCACCACTTCCTGCCTTCTGTTCCAGCTTCCAGCTCATTCTCAGGCTCTTCCCAGTGATGTCCTATTCCTTTGGTAGAAGCATTTCAGGAGATGTTTGGGGAATCATGAGCAGTAAGGAACATGTGCTCTGCTGATAAAAATCCTTTTTGTCAATGAAAAAGATGCATTGGATCCAAGCCAACATGGTTCTTGTATCCCATTTTCTTCCAAGGAGTTCTGACTGACATTTTGGCCTTCAGCATCTTTGTGGAACATGCAGAACTGGCAAATAAGAGCTTACACAAGCTAGTACTATCCAGTGAACTTCACATATGAACAGGGACTGAAGTCCACTGTTTCCAGTTGTCAAATCCAGGACTATAGCCACAACTCTACCTTGGCTGCCATAGATCAAGGAAAGGCAAGTGAGCCATTTTCTAATGAAAGAATATCCTTCAGAAATTATGGTTAGATATTTAGGAGAAATGTTGTACTTGCACTATGAGAACCCAAAGGGAAGCAGTTTAAAATGACTCCTAGTTATTGCATTCAATCTTCAACAAAGGATACACTTTTATTATTAAGGGCAATTATCTTCTGAGTAATAGCTTGCAATGTTGTGTCTCTAGATAAAGCAAATTTTAAAATAGTTACTGTACTGCACAGGGGAATTAATAAAATGAATGGCTAATCATTCTGAACTGTTGCAAACTGTGCCAAGAACCTGCACATTAAAGGTGTCAGCTGGAACAACTGAAATAAGTCCGTAAATCCGAGAAGGATTCATTTGGGTGGCTCAAAGAAACCTGTGAAAAAGATTTAAGAGACCAGAGATTGTGGAAATAAAAAGTGCCATATTGTGTAATGCTAAAAATGCAAATACTGTTATTGTTTGGTGCATACGAATCACAAATGTCATAAGAAAAATGCAATGAACAGACTATACAACACTCTCATTGGGGCCAAAAGGAATTGCTAAAGTGGTGATAGCAAAGTACAGTAGGCACTGATATGTAATGTAATGTGAACTGGTATGAAATTGTGGTTAAGCGCATGGAAAGTAGGTTATAGAGGAAGTCCCATATAATATTCCATTCTACTAACAGATTACTAATTGAGAACAAGAGTAGCCTTGAGTTCAAGTAGAGCTTTCAATTGTTGGCAGAGTTTAAATATGCAAAGGGGCAGAGCACCAGCTTCTTAAAGAATAAATAGAATTATTGAGAACTGAAACAACTTTGTAAAGACAGTGCAAGAAGAGAGAGTGCTAGCATTCTAACTCACTGTGTTCTTCATCTAAACAGAACGGAACTGTGTTCAAAAGAACAGGAAGTCACCAACTGAACCAATCAGGACACTGGAAGTTACTGATGTAACTGCCCATCTGTAGGAGTCTGGCTGGGGTGCTGGCAAACCACACCCCTCTTCAGCTAAAGCTTCTACATCTAACCCCAGTCTGAGACGACCCTTTTGACTCAACTCCTTATTTGGCTTGGAATGTAACCTAAACCAATCCTGAAAGCACACGATGCCTTCAGGAAGCTCCTTTGTCTAACTTGGTGAGGGGAAGTAATAAATATCGCAGAGCCTTCTGATCTAGAGGGGCACAAACGTGCGTGCGCGGCAGTCCGCGCATGTGAGTTTGCACCGCCGCCATGCCAGCGGCCGCGTCTTCGCCTCCCGGCCCCTTCGGGCCGCAAGCAAATCGGCCGCTAAAGCGGTCGATTAGCTTGCGGCTCGGCAAGCTTCTCTTCCCTCCCCTCCCCTCCCGAAGCGAGAAGCTTGCCGGGCCGCAAGCTAATCGGCCACTTTGGCAGCCGATTTGTTTGCGGCCTGGCGAGCTTCTCGCTTCGGGGGGGGAGGGAAGAAGGAGCCGCAGCCTGGCACTGAGGCCTTCGCGGCCCGACGCCGGGCCGCGGCCCGCGGGTTGGGGACCACTGCTGTATACAATGGGACTATGACATCTTGTGATTTTGATGCCCCTGTTGATTCAGCCCCAAATGGCATCTGCCTTTTTTACCGCTGCATCACACTGAGTGCTCATGTTTAACTTACAATCCACAAGTACCCCAAAGTCTCGTTCACACACAGTGCTACCTAGAAGCGTATCCCCCATCCAGTAGGCTTGCTTTTCATTTTTCTGACCCAGATGCAGAACTTTACACTTATCTTTATTAAATTGCATCTTTACACTTATCTTTATTATTTTCCCTGCTGCTGCAATTGCCTGTGATGGCTACCCCCAAGCATTCCTCCCTTCTCAGATTGCAAACCTCAGATTGACAAGTAAACATTCCCAGGGCAGAGGCTTTTCCTGAGCACCCTGAGTCCCTGAGGGCCAGCAAGGGGGCTGTTTCTGGGACTCTTGCAGACCCCCACCTCCAGAAGGCATGCAAAGGCTCCCCCCTCCCATGTTCTCCAAGTTGAAAGAAGCCAGAAGATCAGGACAACTTACTGGCAGCAGGGCATGCTCTGAGGCTGGTTCCTCTTCCTCCCAGCAAACATCTGAAACTGATGTAAAGTTGGAGGCAGTCAGCTGACTCCCTGTTAAGCCCTTCCTGGCTCTGCCTCCTGATTGGGTCTAAATTGCCTGGGCTGGCCATTCCTGGATGAGGGCCAATCAGGTAGTTGGTGATCAGTCAATTTGGATTTTATAAGTTTTACTGATGATAATTATGATGATACTAATCCTTAATCAAGTATATACAAAATTTTGTTGACAAACACTGTGCTCCAGTGGTAGTATAACTTGCAAAGCTTTGACCAATACAGTGAGTGGGCGTAATGTAATATACCACATTTTATTAGAAAGGAACTATACATTATAGGTAGCTCTGTGGTTCTTTTGAGTGCACTTTATTTCTTTTTATTATATAAAGCTGCTATTGAGCCTGCAGTTTGAAGGGAAAGAATGACATTAGGTTTCTTGTCTTTTGCTCTCTGAGAATCCCCTTCCCTGTTAGGCAGAGGTGTTTGTAATGGCCTTATAGGAAGGGTTTGTGGCAAGGCTATGCAAATAGAAATAATGCCTACTGTGTGGCTGGTCACAGCATGGGAAAGGAAGGGACAAGGGCATTCAGTTTTCAGTGCATTTCCCACCCCAGCAATTGGCCTCTGCGTGTGGCTTCCCACCTCCACAATTGTGATTAGGCAGTATTTACATAGGGAATGTTTAGCCTTAATATGAAAAGTTTTAGTCTACAGTTCTGTATTGGCTAGGTGTGACAGTTTCCTTGTCTACTTTACACTGAATTCGGAGGCGGAACTTTGAAGGTGTGTGTTAGGCAACAGGCACTTGGGGTTTCATTATGGGCACTGAATTAGATCTGGTGGTTGATGTCACAAATGGAAGAGCAGTGACTATTGCAGATTCATTGCGTGAGGAAGCAGCAGTGAAATTATGCTCTGGAAATGGAAATCTCTTGCATCATTGGAAAGAACTCAGATTTGACGGGAGGATATAGATCATCCTTTCTCACCTTTTTTACTTTTGAGAACCCCCTGAAATAGTCTTTACGCTGCGAGAAACCCCAGAAGTTATGCAATCATGCAGGATATGGTTGGGAAGCATAGCTGTGTACACACCCACCCAGGGTCCCTCCCCTTCCAGACCATCATTGGCCATTTTGGGGGAAGGGTCAAAATGTCCCGAAGAAGAAGAAGAATTGGTTTTTATATGCCACTTTTCTTTACCCAAAGGAGTCTCAAAGTGGCTTACATTTGCCTTCCCTTTCCTCTCCCCTGTGAAGTGGGTGAGGCTGAGAGATCCCAGATATTACTGCTCGGTCAGAACAGCTTTATTAGTGCTGTGGCGAGCCCAAGGTCAACCAGCTGGCTGCATGTGGGGGAGCAGGGAAACAAACCCAGCTTGCCAAATTAGAAGCTGTTGCTCTTAACAATTACACCAAGCTGGCTCATATGGTCATATCACCTGATAAATTTTTAATATTTTTTAAAATTAAAAATGAATTCAGGAAACCCTTCCAGGGCCATCAAGGAACCCCAGGATTTCACTAAGCCCTGGTTGAGAAAGCCTGATATAGATAATCAGATTTTTAAAATGTCCTAGGATGGGATTTCTCAAACTGGGGACTGGGAAGATCATCCAAGGTCATTTCCATGTCAATCCACCTAATATGAAATCAGAGCTCTCTCCATGTTCTAGGAATGAGGGGGAATCTCCTCTCTCATGACAAATAAAAAGAAAGCACATTAAAGGGTAGGAATTATCAATCCACTGCAATCTTCTGTTTCCTAGCTGGCAGATATGTACAGAGTGCTAGCCAGAAAAGGTACTGATTGTTGTTATTGTTGTTATGTGCGAAGTCATGTCCGACCCATCGCGACCCCATGGACAATGATCCTCCAGGCCTTCCTGTCCTCTACCATTCCCCGGAGTCCATTTAAGTTTGCACCTACTGCTTCAGTGACTCCATCCAGCCACCTCATTCTCTGTCGTCCCCTTCTTCTTTTGCCCTCGATCGCTCCCAGCATTAGGCTCTTCTCCAGGGAGTCCTTCCTTCTCATGAGGTGGCCAAAGTATTTGAGTTTCATCTTCAGGATCTGGCCTTCTAAAGAGCAGTCAGGGTTGATCTCCTCTAGGACTGACCGGTTTGTTCGCCTTGCAGTCCAAGGGACTTGCAAGAGTCTTCTCCAGCACCAGAGTTCAAAAGCCTCAATTCTTTGACGCTCGGCCTTCCTTATGGTCCAACTTTCGCAGCCATACATTGCAACTGGGAATACCATAGCCTTGACTAAACGCACTTTTGTTGGCAGGCTGATGTCTCTGCTTTTTAGGATGCTGTCTAGATTTGCCATAGCTTTCCACCCAAGGAGCAAGCGTCTTTTAATTTCTTTGCTGCAGTCCCCATCTGCAGTGATCTTGGAGCCCAGGAAAATAAAATCTGTCACTATCTCCATTTCTTCCCCATCTATTTGCCAGGAATTGAGAGGGCCGGATGCCATGATCTTTGTTTTCTTGAAGTTGAGTTTCAAGCCAACTTTTGCACTCTCCTCCTTCACCCGCATCAACAGGCTCTTTAGTTCCTCTTCACTTTCTGCCATTAGAGTGGTATCATCTGCATATCTGAGGTTGTTGATATTGATCCCAATTTGTGACTCCTCTAATCCCGCATTTCTCATGATGTGCTCTGCATACAAGTTAAATAGGCAAGGCGACAGTATACAGCCTTGCCGAACTCCTTTCTCAATTTTGAACCAGTCAGCGATTCCATGTTCAGTTCTCACTGTTGCTTCTTGACCTGCATATAAATTTCTCAAGAGACAAATAAGATGCTCTGGTATTCCCATCTCTTTAAGAACTTGCCACAATTTGTTGTGCTCCACACAATCAAAGGCTTTAGCATAGTCAATGAAGCAGAAGTAGACGTTCTTCTGGTATTCCCTAGCTTTCTCCATGATCCAGCGTATGTTGGCAATTTGATCTCTAGTTCCTCTGCCTCTTTGAAATCCTGCCTGTACTTCTGGAAGTTCTCGGTCCACATATTTCTGGAGCCGAGCTTGTAGGATTTTGAGCATAACTTTGCTAGCATGAGAAATTAGTGCAATGGTGCGGTAGTTTGAACATTCTTTGGCATTGCCCTTCTTTGGGATTGGAATGTAAACTGACCTTTTCCAATCCTGTGGCCATTGTTAAGTTTTCCAAATTTGCTGGCATATTGAGTGTAGCACTTTTACTGCATCGTCCTTTAAGATTTTGAATAGTTCAACTGGAATGCTGTCACCACCACTAGCTTTATTGTTGCTCAGACTTCCTAATTACTGGGATGCAATAACTTGGCCTGTAGACCTTGTGTTAGGGGCTTTTGAATTGTGGCCCTATAGAATGAGCTACCTTCCGAGATCTGACTTTGTAGGCTATGTACAGACAATATATTTTAGTTCAGCTTGCTTTTAATATGTAACTGAGCTGTTGTGGTTCTCAGAGTATTGTTCTGAGAACACTAGAGGATGGGGGTCTCCCTTGAAAGCATGATATCAATCCTGTTAGGACTCCTAAGAGTTTGATGGAAGCTAACCTCTTTTCCCCTACAGTTCAGTAATTGAGTTTAGCTATGCTGCATTAAAAAAGAAAAGAGTCCAGTAAATAAAGTGATAACCTTGCTTAAAACTTAAGCCTATGTATCACATTGCCCTGAAGGCTCAGGGGGAAATGGCTTCCATCAAATTACTTCTACCACTACCCTCAAAAGGAGAAGATAAGAATACCCAGAAAATATAAAGACATTGTCTGGATTATTTTCTGTTACAAAATGGCCCAAGGGAATGAATTTAGAATCCCTCTCTCTCCCCAAAACCATAGCATTAGTGGCTGTTTTTTGTCCCTTTAAACATCATAGAATTTATTGTCCTGTCCTTGGAGTTCCTGGTATATGATGTGTTTTAATACTAACCAAGTATTTAAAGATGCATTACTTCTGTCTGAGATCTTGTTCGCTGGGGAGCAGTTGAATGTCATTGACTCCTGAGGTAGACGGTGGAAATTTAGAAGTGATGCTGAAGTCTCCCTCAGCACTTTGATAAATATATTAGTCAGAAGAAGCAGATGGCCATTAAAATGAAAACCTTTGAATCCAGTAGATTCTACTGTAGTCAGCACATACTTTTGTTCCACGGTGTTTTGATGTTCCAACTTTTGTGAGAACTGTTTGTGCAAAAAAGCACCAATATTTGGAGTGGTAGTAATTACCAGCTTGGTGTATAGGGACATATTGCCACACCAGGGTGCTCATATGCAATGATATATTATGGCAGTTTGAAGAGAATAGTGCTCACCAAAAGCACTTCTGCAAAAAAACATGTCAGTGGTAATTAATTGCTGTAATTCCAGCAAAATCATTTCCAACAGTGAAAGCAGGGATGGACTACACTGTGAGAATGTTCATGACCAACAAGTACATTATAATAACACCAATATATTTTATTAAAACAACTATTTGTGTTTTTGTTGTATCTATGAACCCAGAGTGTCTTTGTGATTTCATTCATTCATTCATTCATTCATTCATTCATTCATTCATTCATTCACTTTGTTTATACTCTGCATTACTCCCAGTGGGGAACCAAAGTAGTTTACATTGTTCTTTCCTAAATTTTATCATAACTACCCTGTGATTCTGCTTTGACAACCTAGAATGGACTCTCCTCCCCCACTGTGAAGAGTTATTTAGCCAGAGCCCAAAACATTCCAGCCATGAGAGGAGATGGATATTATTGATAGGCATACTATGGGTATCTCATTTTAGTTAAAATGAATTCAGGAAAAGTTACTTCCTCATCTCAGGAGGTAGGTATGCAATGTGTCTCTTCTGACTATTTACATATGTATTTAATCTATCAAGCTAGTGTTTGCATTATAAAATACAACAGAGATAATATTTTATTTTTCAGGAACCATTAAAGAAACTCTGAATTTTCAGGGAGAGCTTCCCCAACTGAGATCCTCTGTGAACTAAGAGAAAAGAGATTCTGTAGACAGGAAGAAGGCCCAATCCAGGATCATGTTTCTCTGTTTGTTGATTGAATCTCTGCATCTAAACATATATATATGCTCTCCTAAATTATGCATATTAGATGGCCTGGGAGGCACTCTTTGGTGGTGCTGGATGGCTACATTTTGATTCTTAGCAACAAATGCACAGTAATGGAAATTAGCACAAATAATCCATACAATTTATATTTACATAAGTCCTCAGTTGTCTGCAATCGCCCAGAAAGGAACACTTTGTTTACAGAGTTTAATTATGCAAAGAGAGCAAACCACTAGGATAAATAAAAGAATAAAACAGTTTTATTCAGATGAGAAACAAACTTTGTATGGAAAGAAGAAAGAGTCCTGTTTGATTGTTGTTCTGCATTCATTCAGTCTGTTGTTAAGGCAAGCAGGGAGGAAGTATGCTCAAAGGAGAAAAAAGTCTCCTTTTGAGCCAATCCAGACACCAGAGCAAATTATTTTTAAAACATCAGGACATTCGTGTTCTAACTATGCTAAATGTGCAACTCCTCTGATGCCCTCTGTACAATTTTATTCATATGTTTTTGGATTATGTACACTATAAATCTTGCATATTCTAATAAACTTCAACTCACTATGCTATAGCACTGAAAAATACAAAATGCCATGAGTGGTTAGGAAGGGGTAAAAATGTAGTAATAGCCTCAATGTCATCATCTTCATGAAGGAATCAAAATATTCACAACTACCTGCCCACCCACAGTGATCCCAATTCCATGCCCAAATGATGCTCCCCCCCAAAAAAAAAACACAACAACCAGGAAATTCACCTCCTGATTCCAAAGTGGTGATCAGCATTTCCCTGGGCATGCAAGAAAGGGCCACAAGAGCCAAGTATTTATTTATTTAATTTATTTATTTATGTTTAAACTTCTATACTGCATGCTCCCAGAGAACTGGCTCGTGGCACAAAAAAAAAAAGAGTCACATATAATAACCAATAAAACATATCATTAAAACCCCTTAAAAACAGATCACACCCACAAAAAGATGGCAGTATCCAGCTGACTAAAAGTAAATCCCATCCCACGCCTCAAAGCACCGAACTTGGTGTGAATGGTTAAAAATGGCTGGTAGTCAGAAAACAATGGTATAAGCCTCCAGCACCATCTAATACCATGCAAAAAGAAGAGGGGGCTAGGAAGGAGTCGGAGACCTGGTCACATACCCCGGGAGCCTTACCTGGCCTCAACTGAATGGCTGGTAGAAGAGCTCCATTTTGCAGGCCCTGCAGAATTCAGAGAGTCCCGATAAGGCCCACAGTAAGTGCAGAATCAGCCCTTGTCTTTAAAGAAAGCCAGTTTGGTGTAGTGGTTAGGAGTGCGGACTTCTAATCGGGCATGCTGGGTTCAATTCTGCGCTCCCCCACATGCAGCCAGCTGGGTGACCTTGGGCTCGCTACAGCACTGATAAAACTGTTCTGACCGAGCAGTAATATCAGGGCTCTCTCAGCCTCACCCACCCCACAGTGTGTCTGTTGTGGAGAGAGGAATGGGAAGGCAACTGTAAGCTGCTTTGAGCCTCCTTCAGGTAAAGAAAAGCGGCATATAAGAACCAACTCTTCTTCTTCTTCTAAAGCTGTAGTAAACAAGTTGACCCCCCCTTTCAACACATCTACCTTTTATGTAGTTAAATACAGCTATCATATCACTTCTTGCTTTGACCCTTTCTTAGGGTTACAATGCTGCATGCAACAGTGAAAAGAGGGAGATTATTTGCTGTTTCTCAAAATGCAAAAAAAAAAAAAAAACACCCTCTCTTCAGATTTACTCTATGAAACAATGTTAAAACAAACAGGCAGGATTTCACATTATTCCTAATTCATCCATGACATTCATTTACCCAGAATCTTTCATTACCCAAGAATATGACCTTATAAACAGATAAGGTAAATAAATGGTGCCGACATCTGTTACGGGGATCCCAGCTATGTTGTCTAGGTATTCACGCTCCATATTCAGTGACAGTGTTTCACCGACTACCAGATGTCAAAGACTAACAGATGGGAATGAACAGCATGCCATACTTCTGAACTTCCCTACGGTGTCTCATTGACCATTATAAAAAACTGAGCTAGTTTAAACATTGATTTCATTCATGTCCAGCCCTGCAGCTCTTCTCTCCTTATGAATTTCCATATCAAGGCTGTTTCCACACAGGAGTGGGGAAAGCTGCCCTGCTGTGAAAGCAGCAGTCAGAGAGGCAGAACCATACAGGGATAGGATCTGCATGACCTGCCCCCGTACCACTTTGTCTCATCCACACTTCCATGTCAGATGAGATTCCGATGATAATCCGGCTGGTCCCCCATTGCCTGGCAATTTACTCGTCCCCATGTAGAAGCAGCCCTGGTCAGTTAAGTTATAAGATCTTTGCTTCCACTATCTCTACAGCTACAAAAGTCTACTTTCTGTTTGTGCTCTGCTGTGTTACTATGTACTTTTTCATGAATCTCTGGTGACTATCACATTTTCATCCAAAGAAAAATGTTTTAGGAGAATATTGTGGAGAAATGTTTTGGGAGACTAAAGGAGGAACTAATAATAGACACTCATTCTTTGATTATGCTCTTGAAAAATCTAAGAAATGCTTAACAGAATTTGTTGTGCAAATAAAAATCTCTTCTGTTCTATAGAAATGTTTGTCGGTTCATCTTATACTTGTCTTGAAGGTTCTTTCCATCAACTATGCCATTGATTGTTCATTCTGAGCAGTTCTTCAATAAATGAAGTTGATTCGCGGCCATGGTTTAGGCCTCTCCATCAAGCCCACGCTGCTCCACAAGACAGTTTACTGAGACACGTGGAGAAAAGGGAAGTCATGGAGCTGCATTGGTAAGCCTTCAGCTGTTAGTGGCAAATTGTGCTCTCGACAGCAATGGCCAGGCCTTCAGCACATGCTATCTACACATTTGTCAAGGTGAGTGACATTTGCAGCAAATTAAATTGTCCAAGCTGCTGTTGAGGCATCTCGGTTTCCTTGGCCTGACTCAGATCTCCTTGTTCAATCCTTCCTGGAGAGTTGATAGCAATGACTAATGTTTTCTTTCTGCAAGAAATATGGCCTTTTGCTTGAGGAGAAGCTTTTGACCTGTGTTGTAAGTACATGCATGCGTGAATAACCCAGTTTGAATCAATGTGGCCTCTTTTAGTAAAGCCATCCACAATGGCATTACCATTTAGGACTCATTTTTATAGACTTCATTGATTTTTGTCATTTTAGTCTCCCCTTTAAAACGCAGGCAGCAAAACAATATACTTGCCTAAAAGTTTACCAGGGTTCAGTTCAGACATCATGCAAAAATGTGGTTTATTTTAGCAATACCTGCTTTGGCTCACAAAGGATTGTTCAGATTCTAGTTTGCTAGTTTTATGAAGCCAAGATATCTCTTTGCATACATCATGCCATAGTGAAAACTACCTGTGGTCAGTAAATCAGCTTCAGATTCTGGCTTGATGGACCATAACTAACTATACTTAGAGGAACTGCCTTTTCACTTTAATTAAATTCAACTGGTTTTGCACAATGTCTTAAATGAGTCTATGAGTTTCTTCTGCATCAACAATGGAAGTTAATTCTGTCTGCTAGATGGCTAATTTTAGCTTTGGTAAACAATGGATGAATTCAGACATCAGTTTCTTCCATTGACTTAAAGTCATTAAAATTTGATTCACACACTGCATTCCCCAGCATGAAACCCCTGTAGCTGCAGCAAGCACCTGGTCTCTATAGTGTATTTTGTGATACATGTATTTTCAAACACCAATCTGTTTCATTTCCTTTTTCTGCATTTTAAGGTACCCAACTGAGGAAAAAAACACCTTATGTGTACTTCCGGGGGATGGGGGCATGTGACAAGGTCCTAAAAAATTATGACCACTGAATGGAAGTCCCCAGAAATATTTCCATATGCTGGAAATTCTTCATCACTTTAGTGTTTGAACGTTGGCAATTCAGTTCCATTACCCAAAGAGCCAGGGACTGTGTCCATATAATACAATTAGGGCCTTTTCTGCTACAGGTAATATTTACATCGCTTAAATCAGTATGAATCAGATTCATACTTGTTCAGACAATTTCATAAATTTGACCCAGGAGGATTAGTGATGGGATGGGAGTCAAGTCTGACCATGCCCAGGTGTGCACTGCATGCATGTGTGTGCATCTTTGGCAAAATCAGGCCTCTCTAAGCTCAGAAACTGCCTCTAAAACAGTGGGAGAAACATTCATTCATGTGGATTCAAATATTTCAATATTGTTGAATGAATTCGAGGTCAGTTACTGTGTTGGAGGCAAAATGGGATGCTGGATGGATGAGAGATGAACCAGTTGGGTAATCCCAGGTTGCCCAGAGGTGCCTTTAATTAAGTCCTTTCCATTTGTTTTAAAATATTATTATTCTCTGCCTCCCCACCCCCCCTTAGAATCATATGCAAAGACTGCACCAGATGAGGAGAGAAGAAAGAGAATTCTTTGTTTTGAGGGTGAGGATGGGAATAGAGAATAACATTCAACAGAGAGGCTGGATTAAAGCTCTGATTCACTTTCTCCAGACTTCCTGAAGCCACTCATTACAAAGGGAATCCCAAACACCCATCAAATCGCCCCCTCCAAACTCTTTCCCCCAAATAAAAATACATCTAGAGAGCAAGAGCAGAGTCTTTTTTGAGTACTGAACAGTATGAATGGAGTGGATGGCACTATTCTGTTTCTAGGGAGGTGGACTTCCTCTCCTCCTTTGCACTCAGCATTTTGGCTCCGTTGCTGGTTTAATAAGCCTTTGCAGCAGAAGCGATGCTTTAAACGGGGGGGGGGGGGGGGGGCGAAGCCAGCTCTTTGCTTTCCCCTCCCTGCCTCTGTCCGTCCCTCCCTTCCCGTGCAGAGAACTGACATGCTTTTTGCTGACAAATGTGCGGTGATGCCGCCGAGGATTTCAGCCTGCCCGGCAGTGTCTGTGCAGCTTAAGGGTCTATTATTATGCAATGGCTTAGGCATCAGCGCAATGCCACATTAGGACAGAAGAGCAGGTGGAGAGTTTGGACGGCGGGTCGGGAAGCTCCTTTTTCCTCGAGCCAGGTTCGCTTCCGCCCACTTTTCTCAGTAGATTTTGAAAACTAAAAATTGGTCAAGTGTTGTTGTTTTTTTTGACATTTGCTACCGGCGTGGGGGTGGGGGTGTGGCTGAGAAGGCAGACTTGTGCCTGGACGGAGCCTGGTGCTGCAGAGACCACTTCGCCTCTCCGAAGAGGGAAGAAGCATTTCTCAAGGGGGCTGGTGAAGGTGGATTTTTCCCTTCTTCTTCTCATCCCGGCCCCCCCTCCCCCTCCACGTTGCTCGTTTTACAAGCCGTGCAGGCTCTGCCATCTAGAGCACTTTGTGAGATCACTCCATCCTGCTCCCCCCCCCCCCCCGCAACACACACTCCATCCATCCATCGGCGTGAGCGTGTGCATGTGTGTGGGTTGGTGGGTGTCCCCCTCCCTTTCGGTTACACACATACACAGAGAGAGAGAGAAAGAGAGAGACTGAAGCTGATCTCTGCTGCCATGAACTTAAGGACTTGCAAAACCCACCTGCCTGTGGTACCCTGGCATGCCTTGGGATCCTGATGCTGGGAAAGAATGCAGACTGCTTGATCCTTCAAAACAAATTCTGGGGGGGATGAAAAACGCAAAGAAGCAAGTTTCTTCACTCTCCCCTCCCTGATCTTCTGCTAAGAATTTTATATTGGGTGCTGTGGATATTACAGAGGCTCAGTTCTTGGACTTTACCGAATCAGGTTCCATCTGCCAAGGTTCTTCATTTTGCATAGCTGGAGTGCAGCAGGGTTGTGGTTGATTTTTTGTTTTGTTTTTTTAACATAATATCTTCATTTTAAAAAGAGATGCATGGCTTAGGCAGAAAATCTAAGTACCTTGTGGAGGTTATAGTACCAAACCAGAGATAAATGTGACTCTTCAAAGGTAAGAGTGTTTACTATATAACTTGGCATGTATGTATAGCTCTTTACTTAACATGCTTATGAGGTAGATTGGAAGGGCATTTGGGGGAAAACGTATAACTTTAAGAATCTCAATAACAGTGATGCAGTAAGCATGAATATGCCTTGGTTTTATTTGTCTTTTTGCTTGTTTTGCTTCTCTCCTGCTATCAAAACAGAGTTGGAATTATGTGTGTTTATGTGTGTTTTTAAAGCGTTGCTTGAAATTTCAAATTTCTGTTGAAGTCGATCAAAGATTGAGGAGGGCTTAAATGGAGGAGCAGAAGAATTTGCAGTATTTTATTAGGAGAAGAATTGTGGGAGGGAGAAGGATGTGAAAGCCATCTAGGGATTAAAAACAATCTGGCAATGCTATGGGGAGAAAAACTTTGCTGTGAAGATCAACTCTCTGTTTTATATTGCAGCGTATTGTTCAAGGACAGAGGATCTTAGAAGATGGCATATAAAGCAATGCAGGGGGAACATATGAGTAGACAAGGCAAAGGGGTAATAAAGAGAAACATCTGGCATTAGGCAACATATTAGCTAGGTTACAATTCATAATAAGATTTTTTAAAAAACAACCCAGTGATCCCAATGGGTTTGGGCAGTTAGATCTGTTCAAGGTGGGCACATGGGGAATTGGGACCCAGCAGGAATGTGTCGTATCATGTCACTCCAGCGTCATCAGATGTTTACAGTTCTCCAGAAGAATTGGGTTAGCGGCTTTTGGGGGAGGGGGTGGTGGAACTTATATGCATTATAGGGATACTCTCTCACACACACTTTTTCACAAATCTCTCATGGAATATCGCAAAACTGGAATATCACAAAGCAAGGGACACTCCACCAGGAAATGGTTGTGCACATGAATATGATGGGTGTATCAATGACTTCTTCAAACCTATGTGCACGTGAGCATGGACGGCCATACTACATATACATTCAGACCTCTGTAAAAAAGAGGTGAGAACCATTATTTATGGCAAGGATATACTTTGTCTGAAGCACATCATCTTGCTAATCTCAGTTTCCTAGGGATGCTAAGGAGACATCAAAGAGGTGGGGGATTTCTGCTTACTCTGGGATGAGTATAAGTGGGTAACAACATGCACACACTCACACATACACACAGAAATTGTTGCCTACAAGAGAACTTCGCTCTGGTGTGCACCCAGTGAAATGCACTGAATATATAAAGTAAGATTTCCCAGAATAGCAAAACTTGCCCTGAATTACATGTTTTTCTAGTGTGAAAAATGTAGGGAAACTGTGGTCCCCTAGCTGCCATTGGATAACAAATGTTGATTCTATATGGGGGGTTGCTGTGTGTGGCAGAGTCATTGATGTGGTGATGGCTGGAGAAGGAAGGGGGTAAAACACAGCTTGGTTGGACATTGCTTTTATTCTGGTGCTTTCATGGTTGTCATTTTGCATCCCATTAACTTGCAGTGTGAAGTGAATATTGGCACCTGCCTAGTCTGTGTGGTTTGCACACTCTTGTTAAAATAGAGCAAAGCAAAGATGCAAACCTCTTTAGAGGGATATAGAAAGGATGGTGTGGCAGGGTTTGTTTCCCCCCCCCTTTTTTAATGTTCTCTGGGTATGCGTTCATACCTGTGGGCATCCACATACCATACATAGCCTTGCCTGCAATATGACTAAAGGAGTAATATTTAGACACCAACCCACCCCCACCCACCCCTTTTTACTGGCTGATTAATGTTCCAATACAGATTGACCTGCTTGTATCCGGTATCTGGCTTAAAGAGTTCCATTTCTGCACACTCCAAGGAAATTGCTGTTGGTACTCAATTTGATCCTCTTCCTCAACCTACCTACTTCCTCCTCTGATGCTGCTATTAAAAATGCTTGTTTAAATTCAAATGGAGTCTCTATAATCTCTTAGTTTGCCCCCCCCCCCAAGAAAATGCAAGCAGCCCACTTAGCATTTCTATAGGAGCCTCCCTATTCCTTTCTGCATCATGGGAGAGGAGCTGACAGTGTCCTGACAGTTCCATACAAGTCATCTCACTCTCCCTCTTTAGTGAGAGCCATCTATCCACTGGCTGATGTTTGAAATGTGGCTGTCATGTCTGTTTTGAAAGTGCCTCTCTAGAACTCCTTGTTCCGGAGCAGCGTTTTTCTGTTTGCCAATGAACATTTGCATCACCAAGGAGTGGCAAGTCTCCATGAAGCAGTATTAAAACAATTGGTTCAGTCATTATTGTACAGGAGTTGGGTGGGTGGGAATTTTTTGTTCTTTCAGCTTATAAAATCAGAGTAAAAAATAATGGATTGATGGCATTGGACAGTTTATGTCAAAAAAAAATGATTGGGGGGGGGATGTTTTGGAGAAAAGCAAGGCAGAATTCATTCATATTCCTGATTCTGAACTTCACTTCAGATCTCCAAGCCCTATATAGAAAAAAATGAAACCAAATCAACAGATTTCTGGGCAAAGATTCCAACTCAGTGAATCTTGTCTGCAATGCATTGTGTGTGTGTTTGAAAGTAATGTTTTGTAATGTGTGTAATGTATATCTAATGTATATCTCAAATATTTATGGTTGAGCTAAGAGTCTTAATAATAGATCTGATTTTTTCTTTTAAGGGCCTTGAAATGAGACTTGCTACCAAAATTCAAGGACAGTGAAATTCAGGTAGAATATTCTGGCATCACCAAATCCAAATTCTATTCACACAGTTGCTGTAGCCATACCAAAATCCACTGTCGTTTCCACCCATGTCCATTCTGGTCACAAAAAGTGTTGCTGTTTTATCGTTTTTAAACATACACAGATAAAGCTCTAAGGCTATTTTGACTATTTTGACATACACACAACTAGCACAGATTATATCCAGTAAGTAGTAGAACTATGGAAGCACACATAGAATTGGATAGCTTTCAATTCAGCCAATTAATTTTCTGCAGAAATCTGTTTCTTAAAGTTGGAAAGATAGAAGTAGTAATAGAATTGTTCCTATGACAACTTGATATTGGCACATTTACCAACTGTAAGTCTTCTCCTTGTTGGTTATGGTGATGCATGAAAAATCTAAAGTTGGGTTACCCATATTCAAAAGGGATGTTTACGTGGCACTTTTTCATTCCCATAGAACACAGTGAAAATGTCAGAAACAGAAACAGAAAATGGGGAGTGTAATCTGCTCATCTGGGATTTTTTTTTCTTTGTCAGTCACTCCTTTCTGTTCTTTCTACCATTCTTCTGTCCTGTCATGTAAAGAAGTGAAAGACATTGGCATGCATGCTGTGTGGTTTGTGGGGTCCAAATGTATTGAATTAGCACATCCCAACTCTGAAAAATCCATGTGCCCTTCAGTGATTATCCCCACTCACAGTTATGCAAACAAATGTGTTTTGGCTTCCATTTGTATAATAGCAGCTCCACAAAATACTAAACTACTTTTAATACTCCATGAAGTTGGCATGGAGTGGATGTGTTTAAAAAAATAGACACAACACAATGACAACAAACCTCTCTAAATGTTGGTACTGAAAACTGTGTTGACAAGTAGGACCTAATAAGGAGTTATTGTTCTTTGGGTGAGTGTTAGTCCATCTAGCTCAGTACCACCAGCTACGCAATGAATTCATGCAAGTTTATCCTTAGCTGTCCTTACTGAGATGGGTATACTGGTAATGCTGGGCTATCACATAGGACCTTCTAAATGCAAACTTGAGGTGTGTACCACTGTGCCACCTTTCTAGATTGCATCCTTGCTTATCTCACATGGACAATGAAATTCTAAACAGTGTGATACCCTTCTAAGCCCATTGACTTCAGTGGATTAAGAAAGATACAATTCTCCTTAGGACTGCACCTCTAGTGTGTTATCTTGGCATTGTTGAATATGGACAGAAACAGCCGCAGCAGCTACATGCCCCATATAAACAAACAAACAAACAAACAAACCCTTCTTCTAATGCTTGAAACTCCGACACAATTGTCCTTGGGGTTAGGGCACTACTGGGAACATAGATTATAGAAGCTTGTTTATACTGTCAAACTCCAAGGGCTTATTAAAGATGTGTGTCAATTTTTTTAAGTCTCTAGATAATAATCATGGAACATTCATACATTAATAAATGTAGTGATTTGAGAAGCCAAGTATCTAAGGAAACATGAACTCTGTGACATGAAAGCTCAGTCTTTTCTTCAACTAGTTGACTAGCGCCTCTTCCTTTTTAGCACAGTGCTTATTACAAGGCTTGGATAGGTGACTTCAAGAAAACAGAAAAGAACCTATGAAGCACCTAATGTACCTTGCTGAAAAGGATAGAAAGTAAAAAAAGAGCTTTCAAGGATAGCTGTAGGCTGTATTATTTCTGTTACGCTTCTTTTCTGTTGACAATCAAAAGTAATGTGAAATGCCTGTGTACCTGCTGGAGCCAAAATGATTGTCACTGTGGCCATGTAAGAAGAGCCAGCTGTTCCTTGATCAGTACTTAAGCAATTTTTGGAAAATTTGGGGGTTCTTTAACCCCTCAGTTATATTGTAATACAGTAGGAATGGTATGATTGTGGTGATGAAGTCCTTGGCACTGCTTGCTTGAACTGCTCTAATGTCTCACAGGGGAATGACACAGGGCAAAAATGGTCCCTGGCAAATGGTCCTAAGGAACTATGGAGAGAAGAAGCAGGAGCATAGGATAGGAGGCTAGGAAGGGCCTTGAAACAACAACAGGTAGAAAAGAGAAACAGAGGTAGGAAGCTTGCAGAGGAATAAGGAAGAGATGAGCCCTGAGGAAGAGACCTGAATGAGAAAGGAAAACTACATAGATAGAGCAATGGTGGTTCAAGAGCTGTGGATGTGAGAGAGATTTGGTACCCTTAAGATGGCAGTATCCTACCATCCATGTGTAGAATGACCACAGAATTCCCTCCTATTCCTCTTCATAACTATTGTTCCCTTCAATTCCCAGAAAGATACCTCTGAGGGAGGGGGGGAGGGGACACAAGACCTATGCAAAAGAATGGTCATGAGGTTTAGTGGGATGAAATAAGAAGATTAAATTACATACCCCTCAATGGAGGTGCATAAGCAGAGCAGGAAGGAAGACCCATTTCAAGTCCTTGTTCTAACTCACTTCAGCTTAACCAAGCTGAGACGTTGCTCCTCCAAGCATGTCCGATGACCCCAGAATTGGTTCCTTCAGGGGTCAGTAGGATCCAGGGCAATGGAGAAGAATGGAGGAGAACTATACCTTCTCCACAGATGGTCAGATACTGCCTAGTATACCAGTTCCAGGTTGGGATATTTGTGAAATGTTGGGAGTGCACTGTGGGGAGGGCAGCGTTAAGGGATGGGAGAACCTCTATGGCAGTGGTCCCCAACCTTTTTATCACTGGGGACCACTCAACGCTGGGGACCACTCAACGTCGGGGACCACTCAATGCCTTTTACTGAGGCCCGGTGGTGGGGTAGTTTACTCCTCTACTCTCAACCACTGCCCTAACGCTCTCTGATCGCTATGGTAATGTTTAAACATCCCTTCAAAATAAGATACAGACACACCACAACAGTGAACATAAGGAACATTTTATTTTCATGGAAATTTTAACTCATGACAATGACAAATCAATGGGAACCCTGAGCTTGTTTCTCTGCAACGAGAAAGTCCCATCTGGGAGTGATGGGAGACAATGACACCCAAAGTGTGTTGTAAAGGGCCGGGGGGGGATGAAGTAAAGGGCCGGGGGGGGGGAAGGCATCCTTCGGGGCCCACCTCCAATTAGTCGAAGGACCGCATGTGGTCGGCGGCCCACAGGTTGGGGATCGCTACTCTATGGAATATAATGACAGACTCATCTCACAGAGTTGGCATTTCCTCTAGGTGAACTGATCACTATAGTCTGGAGATTAGTTAGGGTAGCCATCTCCAAGTTCAGAATTTCCTATGGATTTAGGGATGGAACAACAGAGGAATTTGGGGAGGAAAGGAAGTTCAGTGGGGTATAATGCCATACAGTGCACTTCTAAAGCAGTCAGTTTATCCAGGACAACATTGCCAGGAGATCAGATGTGATTCTGAGCGATCTCCAAGCTGTATCTGGAGGTTGGCAACTGTAGTTATCAGGAAGTAGTTATAGAAACAGCAGGGCTCTTTCTAGAGCACCTTATAAGTGGTGACATTACTGGCTGAGACCACTCAGTATCCCTTGTGTCTCCATTACCACCTCATCTTACCCTCCAGTAAGGGTGCCAAATCCTTCACCTACTTCAGAAGCAAGTGAAATTGTCCCCTTGAACTACTACACAAGCCACTCTTGAGTACAAAACAGGTAAAGAGGAGATGCCAAGTCCTTGCATTATTGGCGTCAAACAATCCATTAGATCTTTGATTGCAGTGTTCTTGTCTTAAATTAAGAAAGAGCTATCTTAAAAACTGATTCTGAATTCAATTCCCTTTCTATTGAACCAGAAGGGGAGATAACAATACAAATGAGGGTGGGGTTTTTATGCTACTCTAATGGTCTTTTGTCCGTAATGTTTTGCTACAAATAGTTTTAAGCCATGTGAATCAGAATGTTAAGTGTATAAAAGCTGAAACATAAAAATAAACAGGCAAACAAATCCTATTTGCCATAGTACCACAAAGCTCTTTACCTAGTCCCAGCTGTCATTTCCCGAGACTGGGAAAATGGGGAATTGTCTTTGGTTTTTTCTGACCATAATAACCTGAATTACCTTCTGTTTGGGAGATTGCCAAAAACCCTGCATGACATAACTAGATGTAAACATGTCGCTGAACAGCCTGCAAAGATGCTGGATGGGAGGCTGAAATCATGCCAGTTAAAGATCATGCTATTAAGCTGTTGGGGTTTGGTTTGTTTTCTTCCATTCGCTTTCATGTTAGTTTGACACCGGAAGGAGATTTAATGACAATTCTGCTATTTCATTGCCAGTCTGGTTGTCCTACATGAAAGGAATTTTCCTCCCTGTGAACTGATATTTTTTATTTTAAAAAATTAGGCTAGTAATGCAGCAGCAGCATGTTATATGAATTCAGTATATCAGAAGAGGCATCTTTAATGAGACTGAATACTGGTTCCTGAGCTCTTAATGATTTCCAAAGTGGCCAACCTGGAATTAGGAATATACTAGCAAGACCTGAATGTGGTGACCATTCCTCTTTATTTGTCCTCAGCATAAAATAATCAAACATCCACTGGCTCTCAGGATGAATGCTCTATTTTGGCCTTGCATGTGATTCAAGACATGTTGTAGAAGCTAAATAGACCTGTTCAGTGCCCAGTTGGGAGATGTCCTGGGAATCCTACATAAACCACCTTTAATTCTGTGCCAAAAGAAAAGAAGGATATGTATGCAATAAATTCAATATTACATTGAGATATAATGACTAGGAGGTACTGGTGGACCTAATCCTCAAAAGTATCTTGAATACTTTTTAAAAGCAATCTAAGGCTTGTTTGGTTTATTTAGCTAATAGGCAAGATGTGGGCGTCAAAACAAGTATTTGTCATGTCATCCCCTACATGGCATGTATTCAGGTAAACAGAGAACCAAAGTCTTAGGAGCCATCTGGCTCAACTCTTGTTTTCCAGTTTTTCCCTCCCCACTTCCTCTCTTTTGGCTCTCAGCAAAAACCCACAGGACATAGGCTGTTTCCTTGAAGTAGAGAATGTCCTTCTCAATGCTATCTTTTATCTCTGTGTTATGACTGCCAAATAGGGAAAAGGTGCCCCAACCCTGTTGCCAAGTGCTGCTGCAGTGGCATCAGTGGTAATCATGCCACAGTGTTATGTTCTGGTGTTGCTGCAAAGCAGGGGCCATGTGACAGACAGGGCAGGCAGTGCCAATGGGAGGAAGCCGAGCAAAGTATCTTCACTGGCAGGGGGTGGAGAGGGTTGGGCCCAGACACCTGTCAGTGGGAAAGTGGACATCATCCATAAGCCCAGCAGGCACCCCATGATGGTGCTCCACATACAGAGCCCCAGAAGGTGATGGTAGACAAGACCATAGATGTGACGATACCCTCCCCCCATTCATGGGGGGAGACCAGCAGGGTATGTGTGGGTCCCAAACAGACTCTAGCACGATGTTCTGTCATGACAAAATAAAGGGTTACTGGCAGCCCCACATGGCCTCCATGCAGCAAAAGGGTCATCCCATGTGTTGCGCTTATGCCATGAAGGGAACCCCCAAGTGACAGCATCCGCACCCTCCTCCCTTCCATTTAATGGAATAGGAATGACATTAGCACCTTCAGGGCATACAGAACCTAGAAATCATGCAGGATTTTAGTGTGTGTGTGGGGGGGGGGGTGGTGTTGCCACCTGGCTACACATGCAGCCTAGTTCATGGCTGTCTTGTTCATTGCCCCCTCCCTCAGCCTAGTTCATGGTCCCCTCCCTCAGCAGCTGCCTTGACACATCTAACCACCTAGTGCACTGCATCCATGTTTGTCTGGAAGCCCACTGCTTGCTCCCATGGCTGCTGGGTTTGGGAGGGAAAGACACAATATCCAGTGTGGCCCAGGAGAGGTATGGGGTTAGGGGACTAGGAGCCTTGCTTACCTGTTCACACATGGCTTCCCCTTGGGATTCTGGCACAGGGCCTGGTTTACCTGTGTGGGCCAAAACCTGGGAGAAGTCAGCCACAAAGTGTGAACTTTTCTCTAACCATGATGTATTTCCCCTAGGTGCTCGCACAGTGGTGATAGGTGCCCAGTCTATGTTGTACCTGCCATCGGGGTGTGTGTGTGTGCTTGCTTCCATGCCATACACCCTACTTTTGCAATTCTGGGGTGATCTCCTGCAACCACTGAGAGGGCTATGATTGGATGAGCAGGGTGTGGCTGGAGTGGAGGAATATGCTGATTGGGTGCTCACTTAGTTGGTATCCTGAGCTGCTTGGGGTCCCATGGGTGTGACCACAGCTGGGTAGGCGTGAGTGACCTAGATGCTATCATGGCTGTCAATGGGCTATGACAACATTTTTACAAGAGCAATTTTATGCCTGTTCAGGAAGGGGAGGTTTTCCCATGCTGAAAACACTTTGGAAGCCAACTAACTCCCACCATATCATCTGAATTCCAGCAGTAAAGTTTGTGCCATTGCTTTGCCTGTGGTTGCCTGTGCACTTTTGTGCCAGTGGGTCTCAGTGCCACAAGTGTTCCAATGCAGCATAGGGAATGGTTGATTTCCTATTCTGATCTGGCCATCTCCTTAGTATTGCTGTGTTAGTAGTGCAATGGAATGAATCTTCATCCTACCACAAATGCACAAACCTACATATCTGTAATTTGACATGACAATTCCATTTCAGATGTGAAACATGATTCTGGATGTAGTAGCAATTGGATTAATAGGAAGTGTTAACCCAAGAGATTGTGTTAGAAAGAGCTAGTCTTTAATCCTCCCAGCAGGTGTTATGATGGTTATGTTAAACTGGGTAAACTAAGGAGACAGATCCTGGAATAGCCCACAAATCCTGTGGCTTAGATTTTGGTTGGCTGTGAGATAAGAGGCTGGACCAGTGAGTCCCAGTCCATGCCGTTATCTGATGCTAACAAGAAAAGAAATCTGGGTTAAGTAGCAGGTCAATTGAAACCATGTCAATAGCAAGAGTTTTGTTCTGGTTTTGTTGGTTTTATGATGCATTGAAGAAAAAGACAAAGTAAGCTGAAACTAGATGGGAAAAGTCCTTTTGGGCTCAGAACAGTTACATTAGTGCTATGGTTGACTTGGAAACTGCATGTAGAAGCTGTACCATTTGAATTCAATGGCACTGGTCCATCCAGAAAGCATTGGAAGATGCATTGAAAATAAGTATAAATATTGTGGTGTATATCAAAAATCACAACAGTTATTGCCTCTGACTATAATCCTACATTCAAAGAATATATAAAAAACATTAATTAAGAAGAAAAGGAAGAAAAAAATCTAGACAATTGTGAAAAAAGAACCAGTTAAAATCTATGGGATTTACTTCATTTTTATTATTTCTTCCCTAATGAGCACCCGTGTGGATCTATCATACAACCTTTGAGCAGCAACCAGGGTTTTTTTCTCCCTGTGTGTTTAACTCTCATGTACTGTGTTGACAAGCAGATGGAAGAATAACTGCATTGCACATTCTCTGCACTGTGATATTCAGCCAGTCCAGTAAAAACTTAAGATTTCATTAAATTTCTATTTATCACACTGAATACAATTGGCAAGCAACAGAATAGCAAAACCAGAAAAGCTATCCTTCAGTTATGGCTCTTGCTATTGTGTGTTTTTAATAACCAAATGTATGTCACCTCAGACATAAATCAAGAAGTTCCAAATAATTTATTATATTCCTGTGGTAAAAAATCCTAGCTAGATACAATGGCTAGATTTCTTGTTTATGGTCAAGGAAACTTTTATAGCAGTTAACATGAAAAATGCAAGCTGATTTGAACAAAAAAGAGACCAGGTCTGTCTGTCTTTCATTACCAGCCTATCCATAATACTAGAGAGGTCATTACAATCCCTATTAATTTACAGTAAATCAGAATAAAATATTATCCTGAAGAAAGCCAGATATGAGGTAAAGTAAAGACATGAGCCCTGGTTGAAATATCTCTGGGAAATGTGAAGAAGACTAGGCACCAGGGCCTAGCAAAAGACACCCTGAGTGGTTAATAGCAGCAGCCTGTAATCTGGTGAGCCAAGTTTCATTCCCCACTCCTCCACATGCAGTCAGCTGGGTGACCTTGGGCTAGTCACAGTCCTGTTAGAGCTGTTCTTGCAGAGCAGTCCTTTCTGAGCTCACTCAACCCCACCTACCTCACAGGGTGACTGTTGTAGGGAAAGGAAGAGAAGGTGATTGTAAGTTACACTGAGACTCCTTTGGGTAGTGAAAAAATGGGACATAAAAACCAACTCTTCTTCTTCTGGAATCAAAGCTCATCTCCAGACTACAGAGATCTGTTGCCCTGGAGAAATGGATGTTTTGGGGGGTGGACTCTATGGCATTGTTCCCCATTGAGGTCCTTGTTCTCCACAGGTTTATTTCCCTAAATATCTAGGAGTCCTATTATGCACGGGGTGGGTAATCCAGGGTGGCAGCAGCATGGCAGCCCTGACTGTGCATGATGCTGCCACCATCCTAGACAGCAGCCCGGAAGGCCTGTGGGAGCTGCCATCATGCAGTGGGGGCCCCATGCCCACCCTTCCCCTCTCCCCACTGCTGCCACCACTAGGCAGAGCACCAATCTTTCCAGCCTCAGCAATGGGGGCGCGCACACACACTAGAGTAGTCTGCATACACTGGGGGATTCCCTTCCCTGTGCATACATGGGAAGTGCCAGGGCATGCTGCCCTGATACAATGCCTGTCAGCAGCCCAGTGTGGCTGCTACTGTGCATAATGGGTTGGAGTTTCCTCAGATAAATCTGGCAACTGTAGCCCTCTAACTGTAGCCGGGAAACCCTAGTCTAGCAGCAAGTAAGTGAATGCTTTTAAGGTGTATTCCCAAGTGCATTTTTGGCCAGGAGTCTGTTGGGGGTATCCTTAGTTATGCCCTAAAACTTTAAACTCTCTTGCCCATGGGTTCGTCATCCGTAAACTATCAGAGGAAAGAATTAGGTGCAGAAGGAGAACTGTCATTGTTTTTATTGACTTCAAATCTGTTTTTGACTGTGTCCACTGGCCTTCTCTGTGGAAGGTACTAGAAACTGAAAATGTGCCCTCCCAAAAAATCACACTCCTCTAAACAGCATATGATGGTTCAACAAGCCAATTGAGAATTCAAAATGAGCTATCAGAGGAGTTCACCATCCAGACTGGAGTGTGCCATGGAGATGTGGCCTCTCTTCTAATTATAGTTAACATCATAGTTGATGCCATTTATGAGAAAAGTGTTCAAGAATAGATGAGGAGTTCAGTATAGCCAAAACAACATCCTGACAGATCTAATTTTTGCAGATGATAGTGCCATGTTTGCTTATACCTATGCAGAAGCTCTATGACATCCTCTATGACATTGCCTGCACCACTCAATCTTATGGCTTGAAAATAAATGTGGACAAAACCAAAGTCATGACCACAGATGGATCACCAATAACATCTCTCTCAAGACCAAAGTTTGTCTCTTCCAGACACTAATCCTGCCAATCCTCCTCTATGGATCAGAAACATGGACTTTACTAAAACTTGACATAAACAAACTCAATACCTTCCAAATACAATGCCTTCGACAGATTCAGGTGTCTCTCTATGACACATTATGCACGGGGATGGAAATCCGGGATGGCAGCAGCAGGGCATCCCTGATTATGCACCCCGCTGCTGTGCAGTGCCCCCGAAGCCCTGGCCTGGTGCAGCCCCCCAGAAGACTCAGAATAAGGGAATGCAGAATCTTCTGCATTCCCTGGGATGCTGCAGGTGCCAGCGGGGGCTGGGTCAGGCCAGCCCCATGCATAAGAGGAAGGGCTGGGCCGAAACCTATAGTGTCCCTGGAGGGACACTGCATGCCCCTGCTGGTGTGTTGGGAGTTATACTCCATTCAGGTCCTTCTAAGCTAGTGGACCATCATGGTATATGTGCGGGCAACATTTGGTTCCCATGCGGGCTCCTTTCAGACATCATCCATTAAGTCCATAGGAAACCTTGCTCCTCTCTAAACTATGACATTCTCGATGCAGTTGGTTAGGTAGATAGATAGCTGGTTAGGTAGACAGGTAGACAATTGGTTAGGTAGGTAAGTAGGTAGGTAGAAAGTTGGTTAGGTTGGTAGGTAGATAGGTAGTAAGTCAGAGCAACTGACCCAGGGTGTGTGTTGGGCTCATGACATCCCCCCTACCTGTGACCAACCACAAATCCAACGATCTTCCATTTTCCAGGTTCATGGCCGCTTCTAGTGGAAACATATTATAAACAAGGCAAAAAATTCAGCAACACCTACAGCGGCATATTGACTGAGAGGACAATCTGTTCCACCAATCACCAGCTAAAGGATAAAAATAAGATGATGACTAGGGGAAATTTGGTGCTTCCTTTTTGCATTTCTTGTGTCATCTGCTTGCAGAAGGTAGGGGATATATTTACTACTATAGTTAGAAGCTGTTGGTGGTAGGATCCCTGAAGAACTTTTTTGTATGAGCAACATACAGACATTTGGAACAATATTAGTCATTTGGAAATTAGGCATCATAATAAAAAATGAAGTCTCTTTATTTGATGATAACATCCTGGATCATAGGAAACCTCAAATAGTCACAAGGGAATGGATTTTGTAGCCTAAGAGCTACAAATACCCGCCATCAGGTATGCTTTTCTGCTAAATCTTTACAGAAGAGTAAGACACCTGACCTGAAAACAAAGACAAATGGAAGGCTGAACTTTAAGAACAAGGGATCAATATTGTACTGTAATTTTAAAAACCAATACACAGTAAATATCAGGAAGCAGCAAGGTTCCCTTATGTTTGAGATAGCTTGGACAAAATGCCAGCCACAAGTTTGCGAAACCTGTCACTATTTAAATAATATATGTTTTGTCAGCATAGACTGAGTCATGTCTTCATGTACATGTGAATACAGACTCATTTCCTATTTTTTACATAATATAGGGAGAGGTCAGCTTTATCATGAAGATATTATGGACTGTCTCATATTATTGTCAAGGGGTAATTTGGATTCAGATTTATTGTTATACAGCTCCAAGCCAGGTACAAAGACACTTAAAAACCCAGAACAACACTATAATTATTACAAAATGTTATAAGCCAATAAGCGCTCATTCATATAGGGTATTTAAAATAATATTAAACAGTGCTAGTTTAAAAAAAGAAATGAATAACAAATATTCATAATGAGCTCCCGGTACTAACATATGTTTAATATAACTTGTAAACTACAGCTTACAATATTTGGCTACCTGTTTAGAGACATCAGTGTTTTCCCCTGAGAGGAGCATTTTGATTTTTCTTTTCTCTAATGCTCTAGTACAGGGGTAGTCAACCTGTGGTCCTCCAGATGTCCATGGACTACAATTCCCATGAGCCCCTGCCAGGATTGACTACTCCTGCTCTAAGAGACTAAAGCAAAAGGGAAGCAATGACCTAGATGAAAGAAACTGAAGTCTCCAAATGTTGGGTTCCTTTAAGGGTTTTGTAAAAGGAAGAGGTTCCTGATAATAGCTGCTACTCTCTTTGGCCACAGTGATCACCCTCTCTATACTTATTAAATCTGAAATAAACTCTTTGCAGGAAAACATTCAATTCCTGATCCCATAATTGATTTCAGCCACATCAGTTAAGTACTTGACACTTGGTATGAGACCATGAGGGAACATGAATGCATTTCATCTGATCTGAGGGAGGTGGAAAGAAGCCAGCTGTATGGGGGGGGGGGAGGAAATTAACAGTAAAAGTAGCTCAGCAATGGAGTCAGCTGCTTAGAAGTCTTCAGGCAGTGGTTGGATAAACAGGGATGTTTGTCAGGGATGCTTTAGGATGATCAAGTATGGTTGGACTAGATGCCCAGTATGGCCCTTTCCTCTGTGATGCAATAATTTCATCATTCTATACACAACCGGGGACAGTATTGTCATCCCAAGTGTCAAAAAGAAAGAAGGCACATCAAGAAAAGGAAAAATTACAGACTATTATAAAGTGGAAAACAGATGACAGGAAGAACAAACAACAATGGAAGTATGAGAGAAATATTATTCTACTTAAACTTCAGCAAGCAGTTGAACAAGTTTGTGTTTTCTCGGTGCCACAGTACAAAAGAAAGCCCTCAAAATTCTGTAGTTTCAGTTAAGCAGACAGCTCAGGGAATTTCTCTTCCTTCCCCGGTGAGGATTCTTCCATATGTCCAAGCTAAATGTTTGTACTCCCCTGTGCCATTCCCTGTACCTTGTTTGATTCCACCTTAAAACCAAGGGCTGCCTTCTTATTGTTATGGACCGAGGTATCTGTGCCTTGTCTTGACTTGTTTTCTCCTTCACTCTTCTTTGCTTCTTCAGATCAACACATGGAATGATTATTTATTGATTAATACTCCCCCCACCTATTGAGCTCAAAGAGCTTTATAGTTTCTCCCTGGATGAATTGCCAATATTAACAAAAAACTTTGAAAAATAGGAATCACAAATCTAAGAATAACTTCCAGAGTTACTTTTGAAATTCCATAACTGTGTGCACATTATTCCTTGACAAAGTTCACAACACAGGAAGGACTTTGTTGCAAACTGACTTGCTATTTAACCTGGATGGGCCAAAATGTATCTGAGGTGCTTCATGTACATGTTTGACTCATGCGTGGACATGGCATACAAGACCTAGCTGGAATCCCCCGGTGTATGTGGACTGCCCAGGCATAACGCGTGAGCACATACAAAGCTGGGGCTAGCAGAGCCTGATGTGCTGTGCGGCAGCAGCAGCAGCAGCGGCAGCAGGGGGAAATCAGGAGGCATGGTGCCCCCACTGCACATTGGCAGGGGAGTGGAAGATAGAAGATAGAATAGCTCTGTGGCTCTGCAGATCTCACAGGGGCATGTGGTGCCCTTGCAGGGACACTATAGGTCAGGGGTGGAGCCGGGCCCAAAGGCCCAGCTCTTCCATTATGTGCGGATGACACCTGTGGTATTGCAGGGATTGCGGGAGTTTCCACATTTGCATACCATGGGCCATCTGTGGCACTATGCCGGGATAGGGCCAGGATGGTGGCAGCTTCATGCATAACTGGGGGTTAGCCCTGCTGCCTTGCTGCTGCCACCCCGGACTTCCTGCCCCGTTCATAATTGGTCTATGAGTATTTATGAATAAGTCTTCAATAATATGAATGAGAAAAAAAATTGTGATTTCCTTATAACTTACAGACACTCTGGGGATTTGTCTATAGAGCTTCTCTGAATAGAAGTTTCTTTCTGCACACTTCAATTGCCTTCCACTAAGCTCTTCCTAATCCTTCTCCTGGGAAAGGGTGGAATTTCAGGGTCCACAGTAAGAAAGGGCAAATTGGCACACAGTTGACTGATTAAACTGCCTTCCAAGAACATATATCTGTTTATAATGACTACATTCCTTAAATGAAAAGCTTGTTTAACTTATCTTAAAGGTACCATTTAAGTCTCACGGATATTTTTCCAGTATCCCATCAGAATTATAAAGGCATTGGTGATCTTGAAAAATTGAGCTGAAGCCATGGGAAATGTCAGGTGGACCGAGTTCAGTGGATCAGGAAGATAACTGTTTCTAAAGTTACAACTGGGTGTGGGTAACTATAGCTTCTGACTCCTCCTTCCACATTTTAAAGGCAAAACCAATCAGAGTCATAGTTAGGGACAGGCCAGTGAGTGGTGTAGTATTCTGCCACACTAGGAACAATGATTTATCTTCTTCCTTTAAAAAAGCACAAATCTTTCAAATATTAAATGGACAATACATCACTAATTCAAAAGCCTGATTTTGGGGTCAAAATTCATGGGTACTACAAAGTAAAGCCCATTAGAAGAAATAGATTCCCAGGATTTTCAGTCCACGGCTATATGGTATTCATAAGGTCATTTTCTGCTGGGAAAAGAGGATGCCAGCCCCAACTCCTGTTTCCTATCACACTAAAATGAAAATAAAATTTGTTGTTGGGCTTATCGTGTGATAGCCACAGTTAAAGTTAGGATAAAATAATCTATTAAACCCCTGATTATTATAATAATAAGAATGATGAAATACGACTGAGATCTAGGGTTGTTTGACCTGGCAAATAGCAAGAGACCCAGAAGTGACATTACAATTCTCTAGGAATTGCCAGAAACATTATGGGCAAACTATAGAGTTTTCAACAATCCCCAGAGAAGCACAATGTCACTTCTGGGGTTTTCCTGGATTCACAGATGGCCACCTACCCCCAGTCTCTTGCTGGTTGCCAGGCCAAGCAACCTTAGATCTCAATTGTATATTACATTTTTTATTATTCTAATCAGGTATTTAATAGATTATTTTCTACCCTAATTTTAGCTGTAGTTATTTAGAGACAGGCATTTTTAATTGCTTTCTTTGTGCCATATGTTGCAGAGCCATGAGACTGTGCTGGGTGTTCTGGTTGCATCACAAAAAACACTCATTTCTCTACTTTATATCCTCTTCTTATAGAAAAGCAAAGAACTTTTATAAATATTGCATATAAATATAATTGTGCATAGCACTTTCTTCTAATGATATGCCAGGGCAAAGTACTTTCCACTCTTGGACTGTTTCAGCATGTGAGACATAACTTGTTTTAGCCATGCTTTGGATTTCTATTGGATGTTGTGAATTGACACTTTACTTTCTGCATTTGAGCTTTCCTTCCCTCATTTCCCAGGCTGAAATTTTCCATATGTTTTCCACACTAAGAGTCAGGAGGAGGCAGTCACCCATGATGCTTTGCTTCGACCGAGCAGTTATATCAGGACTTTCTCAGCCTCACCCACCTCACAGGGTGTCTGTTATGGGGAGAGGAAAGGGAAAGCGATTTTAAGCCACTTTGAATCTCCTTCGGGTAGAGAAAAGCAGCATATAAGAACCAACTCTTCTTCTTCTTCTCCTCCTCCTCCTCTTCCTCCTGCTCCTTCTGTTTGGTGTAGTGGTTAGGAGTGCGGACTTCTAATTTGGCAGTCCAGGTTCGATTCTGCACTCCCCCACATGCAACCAGCTGGGTGACCTTGGGCTCGCCACGGCACTGATAAACTGTTCTGACCAAGCAGTGATATCAGCGCTCTCTCAGCCTCACCCACCTCACAGGGTGTCTGTTGTGGGGAGAGGAATGGGAAGATGACTGTAAGCCGCTTTGAGCCTCCTTCGGGTAGGGAAAAGTGGCATATAAGAACCAGCTCTTCTTCTTCTTCCTCCAAATGTTTTTTTTTTTCAATATGGTCCCTGCTTGTACCTTTCATAGAATCATTGAATCACAGAATAATAGTTGGAAGGGACCCCATGGGTCATCTAGTCCAATGTCCTGCACTATGCAGGACACACACAACCCCATCATTCATCCACTGTAACCTGCCACCCCCTTAAGCCTTCACAAAATCAGCCTCGCCGTCAGATGGCTATCCAGCCTCTGTTTTAAAATGTCCAAAGATGGAGAAGCCACCACCTCCCAAGGAAGCCTGTTTAACTGAGAAATCGCTCTGTCAGGAACATCTAGATGTTTAGACAGAATTTCTTTTGAATTAATTTCATCCCGTTGGTTCTAGTCCATCCCTCTGGGGCAAAACTCTGCTACATCCTCGATATGGCAGCCTTTTAAATATTTGAAGATGGCTATCAAATCCCCTCTTAGTTGTCTCCTCTCCAGGCTAAACAGACCAAGCTCCCCCAATCTTTCTTCGTACATCTTGGTCTCCAAACCCCTCACCATTTTTGTTGCCCTCCTCTGGACATGCTCCAGTTTGTCTATATTCCTCTTCAACTGGGGTGCCCAAAACTGAACACAGTATTCCAAGTGAGGCCAAACCAGAGCAGAGCAAAATGGTACCATCACCTCCCGTGATCTGGACATGATACTCCATTTCCTTTCATTGCTCCCCTTAATTCTACCATACCATGCCCTCAGTGCCCCCCCCCCAAGTATACTGGATTCTTTTTAAAGAATAGGTTATCAGACTACAATGCTGATGCATAACAAGCAACACTGCTGCTTTTTTAATTATTTGAAACAGCACTGTAACAAGATCACCCCCTTTTTTAGAAACATTTTCAGGAGGGAGAGAGAGGGAAGGAGGGATTATGGGAGGATGGTGATGAGGAAAGGGGCATGGACAAACAACTTGAAATTGAGGCTGTGGGGAAAAAACTGAATTTCTCCACTGGATAGTCCCAAATCAGATTTTGCACTGAAAAATGAAATCAATGTGTCCGGGAATTTTATAACTGCACAGAAAGTGAGAGGGGGATTTGGGTCTGCATGGGTCTGCATGGCAAGTGAGGGGGCGAATGGTGTGTGTGTATTTTAATGCAGAAACATATGGAAAAGTCAGCCCTTTAAAATATAAATGTGAGCCATATCATTAATGTGGAAACAGTCCCAGTTACCTCTTTTGCCTGTGTACAAGTTTCCTGCTCACGCAATCTGAGGCTGCCATGTTACCCTCAGCATTATGTTGGGTTCAGTGGAGATTTGACAGTGTATTTACTTGTAGGGGCACAGCCTGCAGGCTGAAGAGAAAAGTAGTTTTTGCAGGAAATAACAGCTAGTAAGTGAAAAAGCTCAGTGACACCTTATATAGATAGGATTGGAAAATACCTAGAGATTTTGGGAGGTGGAGCCTGAAGAGGGTGGAGGGACTTCAGTGGGGTGTAATGTCCTAATGTCTGCCTTGCAACATGGCCATTTTCTCCAGTGAACTGATCTCTGTTGCCTGGAGATAGTAGAGGATCTCCAGACACCCTCTGGAGGTTGGCAACCCAATCTACAGAATAGTATCCAAACCCCAATGTTTAGAGTGTTTTGATTGAAGAAACAACAGTCTTATAGGTGACTATAACTAATTTTTCTTTTTCTTTGGCCTTCAGGTAGGATTCTTGACTCCATCTTGGAAATCTGGGGGCACTGCCTGGGTGGGGCTCAGCGGGAACAAAAGGCCATAAATTTCACCTTCTAAAGCTTCCATTTCCTTCAGTGGAACAGATCTCCATAGCCTGGAGATCAGTTGTAATTCTAGGAGAAATCTAGGCCCTACCTGGAGGCTGACAACTCTCACAGAAGTACTGAGAGAAATTATCTCTTGTTGCTTATAGCCTAGTCTTCTGCTGCCAGTTCAGCTACTATAGCACATGCAAACGATTGTGGTACTGCAACTATGGTATCTCTATGTTCTGGGAAAACTGCTCTGTTCTACTTGCTTTGCCACTCCTCCTGTTTATTAAGACTGAAAATTCTGGGAATAGAAGGATCTGGGCTTGTCTCAGGATTTTTAATTTTAAAAATTCCTTCCCTTCTGCAGCTTACATATACAGTTAAGTAGAATATGCACATTAAAAAAAAAGAAAACAGCAGAAAGTACATGAATACAGTTGTTGACATTTTAACTCTGAGTAATGTTAAAATGGGGTAACAGGTTGTATTTCACCTGCAATGATGGCACCAGGAGAATTTGTTGGGGGAGTCAGTTCCACAAGCAAGGTGCCTCCACAGAAAAAGCCCTTTAAACAGAGAGCCACCCTACCTGAAGACTTTAATTAATGGGTAGTTTGCATGAAAGAAAGCAGGACTTCACCTCTCCTGGTCCTGGTTTCAATTATTAGGATTTATAAATCAATGTTTTGAAAATCCCTGAAGGCCTTGGCAAAGAAATGATCACTGGGCTGTGTCTTGATTAATAATTGGACCAGCAGATATTGCTGAATCCCTTTCAGAGGCAGCATCCTGTACAATGCTTTTTAGTAGATGAGTCTGGAGATTGCCAAAGCAGTAATAACTGTGGCCAGATCATCTCTATTCTTCTTCTTCTTTTCCTCCTGGAAAGGGGTCCACCTAGTATACCAAAGTTTATGAATGGTGCCTCAGGCCACAGATGCTACTTTTGTCCTTGAGTAAACCTGGATCTAGAAACATAACTGCGGTTTTCATCATCATCATCATCATCATCATCATCATCATCATCATCATCATCATCATCATTATTATTTCTTTATTTATTTCTTTATTTATTTCCTGCCACTCCCTAGGTAGGCTCATGGCGGGTAACCGTTGTCTTAAAAACCCCAATTAAAACCCCATTAAAAGACATTACAAATCATAACATAACATGGCGGCAGCCAATCACAATCTACAATCTACTTTGAGGGGGGATACTGAAATGATGCCATGTGTCAACCCAAGAACCTCCTCAATTTCCCTCCTCCACTGGACTGTCAAGCAGCAGTAGGGAAACTGAGGGCCTAGGCTAGAATATCTCCCTCTATAGCTATAGCAAGAGACTTGCCCCCAGTCCCCCAAGAGCAACTGGGTTTCTTTCTCCACTATTCCACATGCAGCCAGCTGGGTGACCTTGGACTAGTCAGAGTTCTCTTAGAGCTCTCCCAGCCCACCTACCCCACAGAGTAACTCTTGTGAGGAGAACAAATTTAGAAAGTTTTATTCAAGGTATGAGCTTTCATATACATGCACACTTATACCTTGATTAAAATTTGTTGGTCTTAAAAGTACCACTGCACTTTAAATTTATTCTTCTGCTTCAGTCCGACACGACTACCCACTTAAATCTGTTGTGGGGAGAGGAAAAGATGGCAATAGTAAGCCACACTGAAATACCTTTGGGTGGTAAAAAGCAGGGCACAAATAAAACAGCTCTTATTCTACCACTTACCAGTCCAGTATGACTAGGGATATTTAATTCTAAACTCCCCCACTGCATACAATATGAAGCAGGCAAAAAAGGGCTGAAAGATCAATTAGAGGTAGGACCCATATATTTCCTGCTCTGCCCAGAAGCAACCAAGTCATCTAGAAGTAACTGACTGCCATTGTGGGATGGCACACTGTCCGTCCCCCCCCACCACCACCCTGCCTCCTGACTCCTGCCAGTTACCAATTGTTGGCTGGCAAACCTAAACTAATCCCAGACTGCATGGAGGGAAGATGGTGCAGTTCTTCCAGCAAAAAGGCAGGAAAGTAAGGAGTTCTGGCATGATATTGTCCACCCTTCCCCCCCCTGCATTTGGTTAGATGGCATCATGCTATCCTGCCCATCACATAGTGAGGTGCCTTCCCTTTTCAGAGTGGGAGGAAGCACTAAAAATAGTTTGTATTTTTCTGCTTTTGTCTTTGTGGTTTACAATCCGCTCCATTAAGGCAACAAATAAAAAATAAACCATTCATTGAACACCTCATCGGAAATTTCATACCTAAGAAAATAAGAAGAGCTCTGCTGAATCCAACCAAGGGTGCATCTATTCAAGCATTCTGTGTCATACAGTGACAAACCAATTTCTCTGGAGGGCCAACAACAGGGCACAGAGGCTGAGGCCTTGTGACTCTGGGGTTCAGAGAGCCAGCTTGGTGTAGTGGTTAGGAGTGCAGACTTCTAATCTGGCAAGCCGGGTTTGATTCCCTGCTCCCCCACATGCAGCCAGCTGGGTGACTTTGGGCTTGCCACAGCCCTGATAAAGCTGTTCTGACTGCAGTAATATCAGGGCTCTCTCAGCCTCACTTACCTCACAGGGTGTCTGTTGTGGGGAGAGGAAAGGGAAGGCGACTGTAAGCTGAAAAGTGGCATATAAGAAACAACTCTTTTTCTTCTTCTTTTTCTTCTTCTTCGATTTAGTGGCTCTGAATGTAGAGGTTCCCCTCAGTCCTTGATAAACATGTCCTCCATGGATCTATCTAATCCACTTTTAAAGCTGCTTATTCCTGTGGCCATCCATACATCCTCTTGCAGTGAATTCCAAATTTTAATTGCTTTTTGTGTAAAGAATCGACTGCACATCCATTTCATTGGGCACCCTAGTATTTTCTAAGATGGAGAAGAAGTTCCCTTAACTCTCTCCAACTCATGCATATTTTTATAAACTTCTATCATGTTCTCCCTTACATTCTACTAGCCATTATGTGCCAAATGGCAGTCTTCCTTTCCTTTTCCTCTCCTTATACATATTTCACTTCTAATAACTATAAAACAATAGTAGCAATAGCATAAAACAAGTGTTAATAAAAATAGCAACAGCAATCAAAAACAAAGCAGTGCTCCAATCGGATAATCTACCAGGATAAACAATGTTTCCGGTATCAGATATGGGGGGAAAGTAATGTTTTTCCTACTCTGGCTAACAGTAGTCCTTGGAAGAGTCAATTTACATTAGGGTAATGATGTAAAAGGGGAGAATAAGCAACAACAATTGTGTTTGATATAAGAAATCAAGTGTTCCAATAATGGATGATACTGTGCAAGATCATGTGCTGTTTAACTGGGCTGGGGTGGAAAATAGTGGGAAATAGCCATTCTAATAATGAATTGGTTTGCTTTCTGTCACCTCACAATGTGCATGTTAGAAGTCTGTGGCCCATTTTATATGAACAGTGGGCAAAATGTAGGAATAAACTTCCTTTGTATGTTTCATATTCTAAACCATTTATCACCTTTATTGCTATTCCCTGAATCATTTCTCATTTATTTCCACCATTTTTCAAATGAGATGACACAAATTCTCCACCTGAGATTTAAACAGTGTTGATTAGAGTCCTAATATTACTTCCTATAGTTTAAATATGATATTATCTTAATACAATGAAATTGGCATTTATTATTTTGCAAGTCAGTTACATTAATTCATATTTACCTGGGATCTGCAGCAGTACTTTCTGCCTAAGACATATTTTATATTGGTGACATAGGTGTATGTGTGTGTGTAATTTTTCTTTGTTGAATTTCTCATTGCTGCCTAAGGGAGTAAAATAGGCTATAAAACAATTCCCATCCCCCCCAGACACACATTTATCCACTGAAGTGTTTTGATTCCTTCCAAATTTGTGTTATTTGTTAGTTGCACAAACGTTCCGTTAGGATAATTTCATCTTGTTCTAGAACTATATACCCCACATTATTTAACCAGGGAAAAGTTACAATGGGACAGATCTCTATTGTTTTAACCGAGAAGATGACTCTCTTCGGATATACATAAAACAGGACATTAAATGCCAAACTCACTTTAGATACTGGGGGGGGGGGGGGAAGAAAAATATCCCACAGATTGAGCTACCTTGACCTTGATTAATAATTAGGATTGCATTCTTTAGGCCAGCCTCAAATTTATTTGTCTTTGTAGGGATGGAAGATGGAATAAGGGCTGACTAGTGTCTTGCTAAAGAAAGAGGAAGGAAATGTTGTTTATGGGACCTGCGCTGCCAAAAATCACAGGGAATAGGGGCCACAGTAAGAAGGAAATCAGGTGACATCAAACAGAAAATGTGCCCATAGCCTTATTAAAAAGTTGTGTCTTGCTTGATCTTGTTTTATTTTAGCCAATTTTCTTATTAGCTGGGTCATGTAACCTCGTTCCTTGTACTTAAGTTTAAGGTCATTTTAGATGTGGGAAGAAAGGCCAAAGTATGGAGAATAAAGGATGCGGAAAATAGAGTTAGACAAAACACTTCAGAGGTAACTAAGGCAACATTAAGGAACTTGGCTCTAATAAGCTCATTCTGGTACATGAACAATTTTTGCTTCTGGCTCTCGAGTTTGTCTTTCCTAGGATATAAACAATTAGATTGTCTGGTGATGTCCATGAACAAGTAATTTCCTTGCCCATCCTCACTAATGATCCCTCACTTCAGAATCCAGCCCTGTATTCTGTTTGAAATTACATGATCAGCTGGGAATCAGCTTTGCCAGAACTAAAGGTTATTTGTTAAGAATATTTTGGAGCTCAGCCTTTGTTTTCAGAACCGATCCATATGGAAGCCATTTTGAGAAGCTCAGGAAAAAAATAATCTAAAAATGAAAGGGCTCTGTATGAGAAGATAACAATCTGTGAAAATTTGAAATCCAAATTTCATGGGATAGTTGATGGAACTGTTATATTTCTTGCTTATATGTTTTCCAGACTTAACATATGCCTTTTCAAAAAGTCATGCATTTATAAAGCTTCCCATATTTCCAAGAAAACAAAAGATTTGTTTCAAACACAGTACAGTTTTTTGTCATCTTAGTGAGGACATGAATTCTTGAAGAAAAGTATGAATACATCAAGAAAAGTTTGGTTAACAGGTAGGAAAAGTCTGAGATTCTTAAAACTCATAGGGGAATATCTTGCTGAAGTGCCTCTTCATTAGCCATAAAGGAAAATAATAGAGGGACTGTTTTAAGATGTATCTTCACTCTAGATATTTATGAAGCCAGGGAAAAACTGAAATATAATTAGCCAGTCTTGGGTTGGGGAATACCTAGGCACTGGGGGGGGGGGTGGAGCTGGGAATGAGCAGGATTTGGAGTGGGGAGGGACCTTAGTGGAGCATAATGCTATGGAATCCATGCTCCAAAGCAGCCATTTTCTCCAGGGGAACAGGTCTCTATTGAGATGGGCTATACGGAGGATTGCCAAGTCCCACCTGGAGACTAGGATCCCTAAATATAATTGTTCTGCTGCTGTCATCCTTTAAGAGTGGCTAGAATTTTTACCTACAACACATTGCTTTTAACACTTATTTTAAGTGATGCAGCCTTTTAAAGAAATGCACAGAGGCCCATTGTATTTTATGCAACCATGGCTCCACATGGTGGTGGGTGCTCTTTTAGCCTGAAAATCACAACAGTCCTTTGAAGCAAGTCAATTTGGACCTAACCAGCTAAGAAATTGAGGCTTGGAGTATGGTTGCCAGCCTCCAGGTAGAGCCTGGAGATCTCCTGGTATTACAACTGATCTTCTGACAATCACAATCAGGTCCTCTAGAGAAAATGGCCAGACAGGTCATGGTCTAGTACATACCCAAACAGAAGCTATTCTGGAACCTTATGCACACTGCCTCATGCCCTGCAATGGAAAGAAGAATTGTAGAAAATAAATGAGCATGTGATTATGGTAGGAGTAGGGTCTCCTGCCTTACATACAGACACATTGTAAGCACTTCAAGCTTTGGATGAAGATTACTAACTTCAGAGAGAGACCTGGAGTTCTTCTGGAATTACAATTGATCTTCAGACTGCAGAGATTAGTAACCTTTGAGAAAACAGTATACCTCTAGAAAATTATAGACCATAAAGTTTAGGAGAATTGGAATCCTAGAATGACAACATGTTCCCACTGAGATCACTCCCCTCCCCTAGGAATTTCCCAAGGCACATATGGCCAACAAATTAAAAATATGTTGGGTGCTATTTGTCTCCCAGGCCCAATTCAAGGTGCGTGTCTTAACTTTTAATGGTTTGGATCTGGTGTACCTGAGAAAGCAACTTTTTCTAAATATGCTCTCTCATTTCTTAAGTTCAAACAATAATTTTCCACTCCAAATACTTTCAGAGATGCTAGACTGATGGCTTGCTAGGGACAGCCCCTTCTATGTGGAACTGTCTTTCCATACAGGGTCAGTTAGATCCATCACTTCCTTAGTGTCTTGTCAAGACATTTTTCTTCCAAGTTTTTAGTATAGGTTTTACAGATTTCCATTTTTTGAGTTTTATTAATGGTTTCTAATCTGCTAGAATGCTTTTAATTTTGCTGGAGACTTTATGGTTCCTCTGCTGATACAGATCAAGGATTTTATGAAATGTGGTAACTGCTGGTCAAAATGGTCTTGTTCTGTTTGTGTTTTAAATCATCACTTCATTTTATAAATGTGGAATCAACTTGGAATATATAAAAACAAAAACAAAATCTAGAAGTTTGATAAGTAAATAAATAGGAAATCTACCGAAAAGCAGAGCCAGTCCTCCCATATAGATTTTTTATATGGTCTGTTCCCACATGATAGCCAAATAGCCTAATTAGGGTTCTTTTGCCCAGCCCCAATTAATCACACTGAGAGAAAAACCTTTTATATAATTTTACTGCATAAGAAATATAGACACCGGGGAGTTCCCAAATCTGCACAGAGAACAATAGGATTACATAGGGTTAAATATCCTTTCCTTGGAGGCTGGAAAAGATGATGCCCCTTGCAGGATGAGCCAATTGCTCATGATCTCTACCTCCCCACTCCACCTCCTGGGAACACCCTACACCAATTATACCAGCCTTCCAGAAACTGCTGACAGGGATCTGGGTCATTGCCTGGCATCAATCCCAGCCCCCAAAGTTCACATATTGTAATGGCATACTCATGCCTTCTGGCCTTGGCACACAAGATAAGATCAGCTTGACCCTACTCAAAACATTCCCTCCTCCAGCTCATTGGAAGCTACATTTTGGAGAGAGGAACATACTGCTCTCTTGATAAGAACCAAGGGTCAAAACAGTCAAACCGATATGCAGAACTATAGTCCATTTCTAATTACTGTATGATCAATCAGAAGGTTGCAATCATTTTCTTTACCACCAGGACATCAGTCCCTCCTCTTGGGACTTTCCTATAATCTTCAGCTTGCTGAGACACAGGAAAAAAAGATCCCATTTGCCCCCTCCTAGAGGACCACATGATTGCAATCTTCCTGTGTGTTGGTGGGGATGAAAACAATTAAGCCTAAATCAAATTTACCACTCAGTTTTTCAGGCAGCCAGATCTTCTAATAGTTACAAGTGCAGACCTATTTCTACAAAGTTCTATGGAAGAACACCACTTTAAACTACCCCCTAAGGCAAATCATTCCAGGTAACATTTAAATTGTCTGCTTTTCAATTCTGTTTTCAATACTCATTTCCAGTTTGCATGAAGTCAATTACTATTTCAGCAAACTCTCAAATGCCAAATTTATCCTAGATAACTCTTGGAAAGATTCAAGTTCTTGAGGAAGAAGCAGAATGTTGGGCCAAATTGCCAAAATGTACTTCAGCAGATTCTTCAATAATATAACTATATCATCATCATCATCATCATCATCATCTTTTAATTTATATCCCGCCTCCCCCTGGAGGCTCGAGGTGGGTCACCTAAAATCAATCCCCTAAAAACAGTAACAAGAACAATAAAACACAGTACACCAATCACAACAAGGCAAGACAAGAATGGCAGCCAGGTTCATGCAACTAACCCAATTTCCATAACCCCACTAAAAGGAAGGGGGGGAAAGGGGGGGCTGATGGCACACGCAACCGCCATATTTGTGAGGGGGGGTGGATCTCCCTTGCTGCCCAGCTTCAACCAAAAGCCTGGAGGACAAGCTCCGTCTTGCAGGCCCTGCAGAACGTTGAAAGTTCCCGCAGGGCCTGCAGCTCTTCTGGGAGCTCATTCCACCAGGTCGGGGCCAGGACCGAAAAGGCCCTGGCCCTGGTCGAGGCCAGGCGAGCTTCCTTGGGGCTGGGAATGACCAATAGGTTAGCCCCCACAGAGTGTAAGGCCCTGTGGGGGGTATAGGGCAATAGGCAGCCCCTCATATACACTGGGCCCAGACCACGGATGGCCTTGAAGATCAAAACCAAATGAGCCTGATCCGGAAAATAACCGGTAACCAGTGCAGCTGCCTCAGCACAGGCTGGATATGGGCCCTCCAAGTTATAGCTGTGAGGACCCTAGTAGCACTGCATTTTGGACCAGTTGCAGTTTCCGGGTCAAGCCCAAAGGCAGGCCATTGTAGAGCGAGGTACAGAAATCTAATCTGGAGGTGACCATCGCATGGATCACTGTGGCCAAGTGTTCAGGGGACAGGTAGGGCACTAGTAGCTGAACTTGGTGAAGATGGAAAAATGCCTGGCCACCTACCTGCTACACCTTTGCTTCGAGTGTTAGTGAGGCATCAATGGTCACCCCCAAATTTCTGGCCTGAGACGTGATCTTAAGTTGCGTCCCAGCAAGAGAGAGTAAGTGAGCTTCCTGGTCTGCTCCCTTACGGCCCAACCACAGGACCTCCGTCTTGGAGGGGTTGAGTTTCAGGCGATTCTGCTCGAGCCATCCAGCCACAGCTTGCAAACATCTGGTGAATGGTTCCGGGGGAGAGTCTGGGTGGCCATCCATGAGGAGAATGACCTGGGTGTCATCAGCATACTGATGGCAACCCAGCCCATAACTCAGCACCAATTGAGCCAGAGGGTGCATAAAGATGTTAAATAATGTAGGGGAGAGCACTGAGCCCTGTGGGACCCCACAAGGGAGCCGGTAAGGGCCCAATAGTTCATCTCCCACTGCTACCCTCTGTGTCCGGTTTTGGAGGAAGGAGCGTATCCAGCGCAAGGCTGTACCCCTTATCCCTGTACCGGTTCTCTGGAAACCAATTGGATCCATAAGTCTCCTTGGGCGGGCAAAAATACGCCTGCTGCCCAACTGGGGAGGGGGTGGAGTCTTGATCCGAGCCCGCAGGGTGTAGTAGTCTGACCATGGTACTGCCAAGGCCGTATCCTGAACCACCTCTATCCCAGCCCCAAAATCAGGTTGAGGGTGTGGCCGGCCTGATGGGTGTGCCCAGCAACAAGTTGCAAGAGCCCCAGCATCGCCATGGACGACACTAGGTCCGAACCAAGTCCCGGGGATGGCATGTCCGCATGAACATTGAAGTTGTCCAAGATTATAAGCCTGGGGAACTGCAAAGCCCAGGCAGCCGCCACCTCCAGCAGGCTCGGCAGGACATCTGGTGGCGCGTTGGGCGGGCGGTATACCAACCAGATGGCCAAGCTCTCGACCGAGTCCAACTATAGGTGGTAACTATAGGTGGTACTATGGGTGGTAACTAGCACCTCGAATTAGGTGGAATCTGGGAATCTCATTCAAAATACAAGAAAGAAAGATATTTGTCTAAACACTGTCATTCTATAAACAATATAATACCAATATAATACCACGCTCCAGGAAAACTATCAGAAGTTGGTTGTGGGGAATAGCAGCTTCCTCAATATCCCAATAGGTTAAATAAACAATCAGCACATATGAAAAAGATTTCTTGGCTAATGGAGCCAGGTGGGCCACTGTTATTAGAGTTCAAATACAAATAGAATGTTCAACTGGAGGGGAAGCAAGAACCACTCACCTTTAAAGTTCACAATCAAGGGTTCAAAGAGGTTTATATGCCAAAGTGTTTGCAATTTATATACCTTTCTCAATAAGCTTCTACACAAAACACCTTTTACTTCCCACTCTGGCATATTAACGTGGATAAATGACACACTTCAAACAATTACTAGATTAAAATTCCATTACTGTAACATAAGAGATATACAATGAAGCCAAAGCTTCCAGTTCTTGTATTTGGTAGAAATATAACTACAAAACAGTTCAATCCAACCCAACTAAATATGTGCAGGAAAAGGCGAAGCTTGCCATGATACTGCATCCACAATACACATGAAAAGGGCTTAAGAGTCAGTTCCTAATGGGAACTTCATGTGAGCCATATCGCAATACCATTTGTTCATTCCCAATATTGCTTTGCCCTCTCTAGATGGTGTTGGACTGAAGCTGAGCTTAAGGAGCTTTATTGGCTCCTGTACTGTGACTCAGATCAAATAACCCCAGCAGCAAAGATCAGTTCTTTCTTTTTTCACTTGCACTTAGTGCTGAAACAGGCTCCCTCATGGATTCTACTGATCTGACAATGCTCATCCAAGTTTCAGATCAGTAGTATCCTGTCTGTGTGGAACTGCCCTCAAAATTATTGATAAGTTTGGTTGAACCCTATTGCAGCAGCCTTCCTGTTGCTGGGAATGCAGGTGTCAGAGTATATTATTCCCATTATGAAAAACTTCCTTGTAGGTCTGCTCTGTCAGGCTGAGCCTGAGACAAGAATAGGTCCACCTCTCCTTCCCTCTAATCTGGGGCCTAGCTTCCACTCGTCCACGACAGCCTGCTATTTGGTTTCAGGGGTATGCAGAGCAGGTTGCCACTCTCCAGCCATGTGAGTCCTCTTGGAGTTGGTTGGATGAGGGGGTTGTTACACACACACACACACACACACACACACCACCTTTCCGGGGGGCTCAGGATGATTTACATCAGGAAAAAAATATATTTACATTACAGTCATGTTGAATAATACAATTAATTATGAGGAAGAAAGAGGGGATGACATGTCACTTCCAGGGGTGTGGCAGGGAGGCATGGCCAGCTGACATCACTTCCGGGTTATCTTGAAACCTTTAAAAATTTTCAGGAGTTACTCCACAGTCAAAAGGTTGAAAAAGGCTGCCTTAAAGAGTCAGTTAAAAACTCAAGACAAGAACTGGTGTTTCAAGAGAAGGGGTTTGGTTACTAGAAAGGGTGTGCCAACCTTTTGTAAGCCAAAAGATTTAGAGAATACTCAAAGAAAAGAGCAGCCATGAATTAACATGGCCACCATTGATGCCGTGGCGTTGTGGGGCAGGAAGGATGGCGCTCTAAAGAGCGTGCCCAGGGGTGGACAGAGCAGGCACGGCATGGAAGTGCCACATCAGGAGGGAAGGAGGAGTGTTGGGTGTGGTGCCTTGCTCAGCGGATAGCCTCTTCTCCCTGGCCATCCAAGCGAGCAGCTTCCCACCCTGTATTAAAGGGGATATTTGGAGTGATGTTAGTGGGGGATTCTATGTTTGGCTGAGTTCAGACTTTTATATATAAATTGGCGGAGGACAAGGAGATGGAACCAAACCAGGGAAGGGGAGTTAAGTAGGCTTTGTAGGATTTCCTAGATTGGGGCCCTCGGGAAGAGGCAGCAATTCTGCAGGAGGCTGCCCGGCTGGGGAGGCCCAAAATCACTTGCAGAGGCAGGTGGCCTGGAGTGGACTTAGAGAGGTCCATGCCTCCTAAAGCATTTCAGGTTCACCTTTTGCAGGTGCACCTTGCAGCAAGGGATCCCATGGCCCAGCAGGGGTCTGGAACGGGTGCTGCTAGGGTAACCAAGGGTGCTGCTAGGGTAACCGAAGGTTGGATGACCTTAAGTATGTGGGTTAGGCTCTTATTCCCCTTGTGGGCCAACACCTTGTTGTTGCTGTTGTTATTAATATAAAAGCTGTTTGCCAAAGTTGAAGGTGTGAGCATCATCCTTAAGCCCAACTGCACGCCTGCAAGTCAAAGTGTGCTGTAGCATTTGGAAAACACTGGATCAAAAGCCTCCTAACATAAAGATGAACTATGAAAAGCTCAAGAAACTCTCATTAGCTGAACTCTCATAAGAACTAAAGTCTGTGCATGTATTGATTTTACCTCAGAGTTTTTATTACCTCAGGAATTTTATCCCTGATTTCATCTGACCTTTTCCTTCTATGTTGAATAAAATATTTTGTTAATTTGGAATATAAAAATGTCTTGGTGGCATTTAAGTAACATACGTTAAAGGAGACTCCCATTTCTTCTCTCAGGTTTTTTGACTGAGAGAATTGCCAAAATTATTCTGGGACAGACAGAATTCTTCAGGAAAGGATAAAAGAGATAACTAGGGCAGCTTAGTCACTGAAGGGAAAAGAAAATTTTTCCTCCGAGGGAGGGAAGTGGACATAGTCTGTCATAGCAAGTTATAAATTGATATGCTGTTACCCATCATGAACCTCTGTGTGGAAGTGGCGGGTTATAAACAAACAAATAATAACAAAAAATAAGGTGCACTTCTCTGGATTCCATCCCAGCTCCTCTCAGTATCGAAAGCCAGTTTGGTTTAGTGGTTGACTCCCAACTCCACACGCAGTCAGCTGGGTGACCTTGGGCCAGTGACAGTTCTCAGCCTCATTCACCTCACAGGTTGTCTGTTGTGGAGAGAGGAAGGGATGGTGATTGTAATTAACTTTGAGACTCCTTCAAATAGTAAAAAGTGAGGTATTGAAAATCAACTTATCATCTTCTTTCCTACTATTGGAGCCATCTTTCAAGTTTTCTTGAATGCTGCCACTGATTCCAAAGATCAGTTTGCATAGAAGTTCTTTCTTTCTTTCTTTCTTTCTTTCTTTCTTTCTTTCTTTCTTTCTTTCTTTCTTTCTTTCTTTCTTTCTTTCTTTCTTTCTTTCTTCCTTCCTTCCTTCCTTCCTTCCTTCCTTCCTTCCTTTCCTTTCCTTTCCTTTCCTTTCCTTTTCTGCTTTTATTGCAGTGAACCAAGAGGACTTTAGGTTGCTGAATGTTATATCAAATGTACACACACAAATCCCTCCGGTTCACTGGAATGTAATTTCTTTTAATTATAAAATTGTAAACAAAGAGTACAGTTATCTCAGAAAATAATAAAAAGACAATCCAGTCTTTAAAAAGTGACCAGGAAACTTGTCTATTAAATCCTTCTACCTGAATCTTTTCAGCTGATGCTAATGAGATTAGAAATAAGTTTATGGGTTTTAGACAAATGAAGCATCTGTCTGGAATCTGGATTAAACAGAAGTAGTATAAGTCAAGTACATTATAATCAGCTTGTTAGCCTGTCAGAGATTATGTAGTTTCATTTTGGCTTTTTGCATTCCACTCTCTTTGGCATTTTCATTGCATCTGCCTCTATTCTTGGCAGCTTGAAAAGATGGGTCCTATTTTAAAGTGACATTGGAAGGAAACTCTATCTTAAGGGGAGATGGGAGCCAGGAGTTTAGATAAAGGAAATGCACAGTGCAATCCTATACAAACTTACTAAGTCTAAGACTGTTGATTTCAATGGATTTATATCATCTGCAAAGGATTATGTGAGCATTGCATGCTTTAGGAAATTGTTTCAAATATATTTTTCAGTATTGCTGGTTAGGAACTGGAAAAAATACACTTGGACTCTACAGTGTTATATAACTCAAGTTCTATGCATTTTACTAGTGCCTTTCAAAGGCAACAGCTTGATAAGGAAATGGTTCTGATTGTTAAGGACCTTCACGCCTTAGAAATTTGTATTACTCCTTTGTCTGCTAAAGGTCAGGTGAGTATTTAGTGTTTCCAAACATTGTGGCAGGCCATGACAGCCATCATCTTCCATTTATCACTGCCATATGAAAGAATGATCATGTCAAGGTTGATTCTCCATCATGTGCCACAACAATTACTCAAGTCAATGACCTCAGATTGCGCATGTGCAATCTGCAAGGCACATGTGCAATGTGCAAGGCAGATTGCATGTGCAATCTGCAAGGCACTGTCACCTGGGTATAGCCTGCACAGGGCTTTTTACCCACTCCCAGTCTGAATAAATCCCTGCCCTCTACACTGAATTCAATTTCCATTTTGATTTTAGGCGCTTTAAAATTTCCCTCTGCAACATGCATGATTGGCCCAGAGTGACCCTATCTTTCCCCTGCGATAACCAGATGTGGATATAACCCTCAATATTTGAAAAATTGGCATCAGGAAGTGTGCAGATTCCTGCTTTGTGTGAATAAACGTCCTTCTCTGTGTCTCGTAGCAAAGCAGTCGACCCTGATTGGCCAGGGCGTTAACTCAAAGACTTCCTGGTTGTAAGGCTTGTCTTAGTGACTGTGCTCCAGAAGCCCTAACTTCTCTCAGGAGAGATTTCAATTATTTCCCCCTCCTCTGCTGTCTCCAATCCTCCCCCCCCTTCCATTCAAGAAGAGAGACTCCCGCTGCACTTGGCTCCCCTCCCCGCTGAGCTTCCCCAATCAAGTGAAGAATACTTTCTATTTCAATGGGGGAGGGGTAGAGGAAGACCCAAATTCAAATCAATCTAAATTCAGCAGGATCCACAACAGCAAAAACAAACTAAATGCAGAATCAGCACAGGTAATCACAGCACAGAATAGAACATTTTGGTCTAAATATTAGGATTTTCAGATCCCCATTTCCTCTGTGACCTGCAAAGGAAGGTGGTATGTAAATGCAAATAAATGAAAAAATAAAATAAAATTTAAGATCCTTTCATTCCTGAGCCAGTGTGGTGTGGGGGTCAGAGTGCTGAACTAGGAACTAGAAGATTCAGGCTAAAATCCATATTCTACCATGGATGCTGGCTGGGTGAACTTGATTGGTCACACTCTCAGCTTAACCCATTTTGCAGGGTTGTTGTAACAGTAAAATGGAAGAGAGGAGGAGGAGGATGCAAACAGCTTCCCCATTAGGGGGAAACGTGACCTATTTTTGAAAAAAGAAAATTGAACAAATAACATAAATCAAACCCACTGTTACTTATTTCCACCCCATTTCTGTTTACTTGCAGTGATTCCCCTCCATGCACACATTTTTTTTTGGCAATCACAAAGTCATTATTATCATCAGTAATCATCAGTAAACCTTAATAATGTCCAAACTGACTACTTACCCACTATTTGACTGGCCCTTGGCCAGGAACAGCCTGCCCTAGTACTTTAGCCCCAATTAGGCGGCAGCCCATGGCTAGGAAGGGCTTAATAAGGGATCACATCGCTGCCTCCAACTTTCTGCTGGTTTCAGAGGTTTGCTGAGTGAAAGAGGAGCTAGCCTCAAAGCATGCTCCACTGTTCTGGCCTCTTTCAAGTCAGAGGACATGGGAGGGAGCTGGAGAAGTTTCTGCATGCCTTCAGGAGATGGAAGGTTGCAGGACGCTCTGGGACTCAGGGTGGCCAGGAAAAGCATCTTCCCTGGGAATGTTTACTCATGAGTAAGACATGGCCCACAGCCAAGAATGATCTACCCAAATAGTGAACCCCCCATCATGAGTGTGGGCAAAACACTGCAGGGACTGTCACACATTTCTCCCTCCACATGTGCTTGCCCCTGATTACTTCCCGATGTGAGGCATGACAACAAGTGGAAAATCCAGTTTTGGCAATTTCCCTCATCACAAGGCAAATCTGGCTAAAACTCATGCCAGCCCCTGCACAGCCTCAGGTTGCTGCTGACAACATGTGGAAGCTGCACTAAAACCCGGCAGCAATGAGAGGCTGTCCAAGGGCAAATTCCTTGTGCAGAATTAGTCTCCAATGACTTGTCATCAAAAAAATATAGAAAATGGTGGTAGGTATATGTAGGTCAATGTAGAAAGATGTTTTCAGGTGATAATATTACATGAGATGCTTCCCTTTTGGTGCTATTAATAAAAAATAAGTTGTTTGTGAATCCCTAGAATCCATTTCTTTATTTAACCATTATGCCAATTCAACACTGAGTCTTATTTTTAAAAAGCTAGTGTAAATTAAATAAGTATAATGTTCTCATGAGCATTTAATACCAAGTCTTGTAAGTCAGTGACCAGGAAAATAGAATTTGACTGAGCAGTTGCTGCAAAATGATCCATGTGGGCTATTTTCATGTCATCTGTACCAAGCAGTTCTGAAAGGCTTTTGCTAATGATAAAGGCAATACAACAAAGGGAGCAATCCAACAAAGCTTGAAACTTTTGCCTTTTATTTATGAAAATCACAAGAAAATCACAAGGTACACATTTGACAATATAAAACATATATCAGTATGTCTCTTGAAATAGAATGGCTGACCATTCTAAATTCTGCTTTGCAAATGCTATTGTTAAATATTCACCCACTTAGATAGCTGTCTTCAGACAACTGATGAAATAGGATTCCTTGACCTATGAAAACTTATGACTCAAATTCTAATGTCTGAAGATGTCACGAAGTTTGTTGTTTATTTTGCTGCAACAGATTAACATGAAAACCTTTCTGGAGTTATTCATTAAATAAATACTTTCAGAATATTCATAGAATCATAGAGCTGTAAGGGTCCTCCAGGGTCATCTAGTCCAACCCCCTGCACAAGGCAAGAACTAAACCTATCTGCCTACCCAAACTGACTGCTTACCCACTACCTGTTAAGCACTCATCCAGGAATGGCCTGCCCAGGAATGGCTCAGAGGATATGGGAGGGAGCTGGGGTAGCCTCTACATGCCTTCTGAAGGTAGGAGGCTGCAGGACCCCATGCTGGACCTCTGGGACCCATTGTGGCCACAAGAAGCCTCTGCCCTAGGAATGTTTACTCATGAGTAACACATGGTCCTCTGCCAAGAATGGCCAGCCATGGTGCTTTAGTCCCAATCAGGAGGCAGCCCTTGGCAATGAAGGAGATTAATAAGGAGTCAGTTCTCCACCTCCATCTTCCTGATGGTTTCAGAAGCTTGCTGGGTGGAACAGGAGCCAGCCTCAGAGCATGCCCAGCTACTGGTAAGTTGGCATGGCCTCATGGCCACTTTAATCTTGGAGGACATGGGGGTAGGTGGGGCAGCCTCTGCACACCTTCTGGAGGTGTGGGGGGGCTAAAGGAGGCCCATAAACAGCCCCCTGCGTGCTCTCTGGGACCCAGGGTGGCCAAGAAAAGCCTCTGCCCTGGAAATGTTTACTCATGAGTAAGTCATGAGAGATATGCAGTTTGCAATCTGAGAAGGGAGGAATGCTTTGGGGGTACATCACAGGCAATTGCAGCAGGGAAAATAATGCTGATATGGGTGGGACTGGAAATATGTAGACTTTCCATTTCCATATGGATACCACCTTAATCTTGCTGCAGTCTTTCCAAGATGATCACAACAAAGCAAATTTGACACCCATGGCATGGAAGATGGGGAAAATGTAGAGGAGGAACTGAAGCACCATGAGGGTATGTGGAGAGGGGAGAAACTGTTTCCCAGTAGCAACTTCCCAGTAGAACCTTCATGGTAGAGGAAGAGTTGTTGTATATACCCTCCTTTTCACTGCCCAAAGGAGTCTCAGAGTGGCTTCTAATAGCCTTCTTTTCCTATCCCTTCCAAGTACCAACCTTGCTTACCTTCTTAAATCTGATGTGATTGGGCTATACCATGCTGCCTTCACTACCAACCAACAACATAAGTAAGTACCTTTGTGTACTGTGTATATGTTCACTGGGATTCTACTTTTGTGCCTGATTACATTAGCATCTTATACAGAGATTTCTGCTGGAATAGTTTGTATACAGGATACTAGTGATCATCAGTAGAATAAGTTTAATATCTAAATGAAACAACTGGGAGAGGTCATCAGGAGTGTGGAGCGGCAGTGTTACCAATATACGGCTCTTGCTTTCTTTTCCCACTTATTTGAAGAATGCCACTGATGTTTTGAACAGGTACTTGGTGTCAGTAATGGGCTGGGATGAGGGTAAATAAGATGAACATTAATGCTGATATGACAGAGGTTTTCCATGTATGTAGAAAGGCAGACAAGGGATCTGAGATCTCTGCTTTCTTGGATGGAGCCCCCTGATTTGCAATCTGGGAGTACTTAACACAGCAGTCACCTTAGAAAACCAGGTCACTGTGGTGGTTTAGAGTGTCATGTTCTCTAATTGGGGTTACTCTGGAAGAGCGTTTAGAACAGTCTTTCTCAACCTTTTGACTGTGGAGGCAACACTGGATTTCATTTCAGGCATTGGGGCATACTGGAAGTACTGTCAGCTGGCCACATCTCCCTGCCATGCCCCTGGAAGTTGTATCACCCAGAAGTGTTGTCACCCAGATGAAACCATTGCTTCACTAGCAAGCCACAGATTAGGCACAACAGAAAAGGACACCTGGAATCATCCATCCATGTGAAACCCATTAATAGTAACTTTCACTTAAAGACAGGGTTTTGACTTGCAGGAGGGCATGTTGGGCTAAGTACGACATGCACACATTTTAGTTGGGTTAAAAACAAGGCCACAGCTTTATTGGCATATCAGAGTGTTGGCTGGGCATGGGAGAGGGAGCCTGCATATGTTATCGACTGACCACGAGAACACTGACCACAGTGGCGCCCTGGGAGTCATCCAGTTCCACCCCTGGGAACACGGGTCCCCTTGCCACTGGGTCCCATCCGAGGGAGGTGTACCCACCTGGGGTGCCAAAGAGAGGTGCAAACCTCCAGTAGACCCACCCCAGGCCACCTGGCCCTGCAAGCCTATTTGCCTTCCCCCGCTGAGTCGATACCCCCAACCGAACGTTCGATACCCCCAACCGAAGTTCGATACCCCCAACCGAACTCCCCCCAAAACAGGCTCCATCCCATGCCGAAACTGCCCCCTTCAGCTGTGACAAATTCATACAAGAAAGCCTGCCACCCCAGGCCAACTAACTGTATCTAAAACAACTCAACACAACCAGCATATAATAGGGTGGGTGGGTGGCCAGCTGCTCTGCTCGGCTGCCGTGGAGGGAAAAGAGAGCTGGGCTCCTGCACGTGGTGCCCTTATAAGGACGCCATGAGCCCACCCTCCCACTCGCCTCAGTGTGTGATGCTTTGCGCACCACGCCTACCTGCCCATCTGCTTGAGCAGCAACGGGAGTGTGTCTCCCTTGCGCCCGCTCCTCCTCAGCGTCAACGGCGGGCTCCAGGTAAGTCTGTGCCACATTTTTGGAGTTGCAAAAGGCCTCTCAGACTGTCACCCAAGGCCTGGAGCCTACCAGGGTGGGTGGTATGCTGTGGTGGCAGTAAGCCACAGAAGGAACTTCTCCCTGTTACTCTGGGCCTGAATCTCACCAAGGGCCTTCTGCAGCCTTGTGTCTAGCTATTGGTATGGCTTCAGTCCTATATAATGCAGCATGCAATATGGAATTTTATTGCAGCAAGTTTCTAAGGCACATGAAGAGGCTGAAGGAAGCATGGTACTAAGGACATACAAACACACAATTATCCAAAGGTGAGTGGAACCAATCCTGGGTCAATAGTAGAACATGAGCTTTGTATGCAGTAAGCTTCTCATTCGGTCCTCTGACTTGCAAGACTTAGGAAAGACTTTCATCTTCCTGAGACCAAAGAAAGCAACTGCTGCCAACTAGAGTAAGCAACAGTGAGACAGATGGGCCGATAGTCTGTTTTGTGTGTTACAGTGGCACCTATTTCAGTTACTGTGATTACAGACATTGTTGTGGGAAACCAATAGCTCTATCCCTGAAGGGCTTGTTTCACTTGCTGTTGTCAGCATGAACGATCATGAAACTCTTTGTAGTGTGTATTCAGAATTTATTTTTCTTTTGGAGACTATTATCACCCATGATGCAACCCTATGCCACTGAACACACCCTTCTTTCATAAATTCTGTGATTTCACTGATACCCCCCCCCCCACACACACACACACTTCCTAGATCAGCTTTGAGGTGTTATTTATCTGCTGAACAAAACATAAAGAAAGCTCAGGTCACTGTATCTGTGATCCTAAAGTCAAGGGGGAATTCCTTTGCTTTTGTTTCTGACTGACAGTGTTGTCTGGAATAAATGAAGCCCTAAAGGAAGTCTGCTTTCAACTCTAGACATGATACTGACAGTCATGTCTTGACCTTGATCCCATTTACTGATCCTCTGACAACTTACCTTCCTTGGGCGCTTTGTCCAATGGCACACCTTATGTTGTACTTCTATTTGCGATTGGGGGCTTATTTATCCTCTCATAATCAGAAGCCAGTCCACCCCCTTTCTGCACAGATGTGTACATACAAACAGCCCTCAGGAACATTGTCTTCATATTGCCATCCTAACGGGATTATTTAAAGAAATGCTGATGCCATCCAGAAAATTTGCAGATGCAATTAGTCTGCTGGAGTTTCAGATGTGCTTCTGTGTTGTTTCCACCCCCCTGGTTTTTCAAGTAAACAGAAGCTTTCGGCAGAATGTCAGAGGGGGAAATATTCCTGACAGAGAGATTTACGAGGCTATGGGAGTGTGTCTCCCTAAGGAGACTCCATTAGTGGAGGCTTTAAAGGTAGTCTAGGAAAATCACTAACAAATGTATCATTGGGAAAGGTCTTTGGACAAGAAGGAAATGTACTGGGTAATTTGATAGTTCTTATGTAGTTTTATCACTTAAATGGGTTTTAAAAAATGTATGAATATGTTTTTAGGCTCTCTGTGATTATACATCTTTATATCGTCATTGTTAGATTAATGATAAATGTATACAAGCCCATCATATTTGGGGGCACATACCACTCCATTTCCTATACTGCCTACCTGAGCCTGCACTTAGGCATCCACAAGGAGTGACACATTCATATACATATTCATCCAATATTCTGCCAATATTGTAGCTAAAGTCTGCTGTAGTAACACCACAGTCATAACTCGATCACACCTTTCATTGTGAGGTGATTTTACATCATCATTTCCACACATAAAACATTCTTGGGAAATTGCCCTTGTTCCTTGTATATACCTGTTATTTACCATATCAGGGAAATTACTGCTGATTCTCAAGCTTTTCAAAGATGCGGTAAATACCAGATGGTACTTTGTGGGTAGGAGGAGTGAACACGATCGGGGGGTGGGGGGGGACATCACATGAAATTGATAAGGTCAGGATAATCCCATGTTATTTTTAATCACATTTATACATGAAGTTTAAATTGGTTCTGTTTCTGTCTCTTTTGAAGCTGTTCCTCATTGGGGGCAGATGGCCATGTTACGTTTCAAAATGCAAGTATTGCTGGGAATTGGAAGAAACTGGTTGGCACTGTAGAGCTTTTTAAAGTGGAGATGGCATGCTCATCTGTCAGAATAGTTTGGGGATCCTGATAGGACAGATGGTTGAACTGTGGCTCATTCACACATGTATGCTTGTCATTTGATTTGTCTGTACTTGAGGATCGCCGGCTGAGTTTGGGAACTGAGTACATGAAATATATTCTGTATAAAATGATATGAATACTACTTGTTGGAGATAGGGCTTTAAAAATGATTCAAATACATAATTTTCATAAACTTCATCCCTCCAGACATGGCTCATGACGTTAACTCCAAAAATTTAAAAAAAGAGGATTTTTATGTTAATATTACTTTGGGATAGTGACAAATTCTGAAACTGTGAGCAAACCCACTGCTATAATCACCTCAGCACTTGTTTATTAGGGAAGTACTTTGGGTTTTTTTAGCATCTGGGGAAATCATTCTGTATTCTCACAGCAGTACTAATCTCGTAGTCCTTTAGCTATTTTGCACCAGACATATTTTTTTTTTAAATAGAGCTTTGTTCTAAGTAAATGTATTTAGTTTGACAAGAGATCATTAACTAGTTTGCTTTAAGGCCATATCTGGTTCAGATACTTAGTGGCTCCTTATGTATCCCCTTGTACCCAATATCAAAGGCAGGTTTGCCTTGCGACTGAGATCATGTATATTTGGATCTTCTAATGGAAGCTATGTGGTCATGTGTTCTAAGCAATCAAGGCTTCTTTTCAAGGAAACCATGGTGCAATGTGTCTTCCAATGAAACTTTCATGCATTGTAGACTGCCCTTGAATACAACCAGAAACTGAAACAATTTCAGGCTATGGCAACTTGATTATTGTCAGAGAACAGCCATCAATAATGCATGTTATATTTTAAACCACCTACATTAGCAACTGCTCCATTCCTGAAATCAATTTAGGTTTAGGGTTGTCAGCTCCAAATTGTGAGAAACCTTGAGGGTCTGGGGACTGTGGGATTCACGGAGGAGAGGGACTTCAGGATTGACTTCTGTAACTCACTCTACATTGGCCTTCCCTTGGCCTTGACCCAGAAATTGCAGGTGATGCAAAATACAGCTGCTAGGGTCATCACGGGTACACCATGGAGGGCCTATATCCAGCCAATGCTGAGGCAGCTGCATTGGATGCCAGTTGCAGTTTGGATCAGGTTCAAGGTTTTGGTATTGACCTTTAAGGCCATCCGCAGACTAGGCCCCAAATATCTGCGGGACCGCCTACCCTCCTATACCCCCCCGCAGGGCTTTTTGCTCTGTGGATGAAAACAGAGGTATGCCTGGCTTCGACGTTTTCAGTTCTGGTCCCTACCTAGTGGAATGAGCTCCTGGGTGAGCTGTTGGAGCTTTCTCAGTTCTGCAGGGCCTGCAAGATGAAGCTCTTTTGCCAGGACTTTTAGAGAGGCCAGGGTAATTAGAACAGCAGCTACTCCCTAATTACCATCTCTTACCATCTATCCTGTGAGGCAGTGGGTTGGGAATTTTTAGAGTGGGGGGTGGTTTTTTCCATCACCAGGAATATAAACATTAAACATATAACATTAACATATTATTTAAGCCAAGTTAGAATGCCTGCACAATAGAGGTTGTTGTTGTTGTTGTTAATGTTGTTAGGTGTGAAGTCGTGTCCGACCCATTGCGACCCCATGGACAAAGATCCTCCAGGCCTTCCTGTCCTCTACCATTCACCGGAGTCCATTTAGGTTTGCATCTACTGCTTCAGTGACTCCATCCAACCTCTTCTTTTAAGTTTCCCTTTCCAAAAGCTCATTGAACATCAGTCTTCTAAATGGTTAAACTATGTTGAACAAAAAATTTCAGAATGTCTCTAAGTTCATTGGCCTTGATACCTGCAACATCTGTACACCGCCCGTGGTGCCGCGGGCGCCACGGACTAAATAAAACAGTAAGGGGTTCTGGGGCGGGATGTGTCCGGGATGAGGGAGGGTCCGGATTGGACCCTTCCTCATGACAGACAACCGGAGGGACCAATCGGCAGCTGCTTCGCGCCTGCCGATTGGTCCCTCTGATTCCCAGCCCCAGCAACTGCGAGCCGCGCTGTGTGCGGCTCGCAGTTGCTCCCGGCCTGATGCGTTGAGAGGCGCGAAGCGCCTCTCGCCGCATCAGGCTGCCGCCGCCGCAAACACAGGACTCCAGCCGCTCGCGAAAACAACAGGACTCCAGCCGCTCACCTGACCACCAAAGCCACAGCCTCTGAGGCCCCGAGGGAGCCCCCGGCAGTCGCCGCAGCCCTGGGAGCCCCGCCAGCCGCAACATGGAACCAAGAAGAAGAAGAAAAAAAAACCCCGGAGCAGCCTTTCGCTGCTTCAAGCCGGCGTGCCGCCGAGAAGCCGCAGGAAAAAAACAAAACCCCCCGGAGCAGCCTTTTGCCGCTTCAAGCCCCCGCCCTGGGAGCCCCGGCAGCCGCGCACAGCGCGCCTGCTGGGGGCTCCCTGCCCTCCTGGCCCCATAACACAATGGAGCCGCCGGGAAAGCCGCAGAAGAACAAAAAAACGCAGAGGAGCCGCCGCAGCCCAGCGTACCACGCCTGGGACTCCCCGGCAAAAACCATGAGATGCCGAGGAGCTGCCGCCCGCCTCCTCTTTCAGGTAGCCTGTCCCTCGCTCTGTCCCTCGCCTGCCCCTCGCTCTGGTCCCTGCCTGCTAGCGCCCATTGTCTTCTTGATACAATGGGCTTTTTTACTAGTCAGCATATAAAATCATAAAACGTAGAATTCTAGATTTGGAACTCCAAGCTCTTAAAAAAGCAACCAGAAAAACTGGATCTCCTCTCTTTTGGGGAATTTTACTATCTTCTGATAATCTAGCTTTTATTTTTATCATCTGATCAACTCACAGCCATGCAAGGCCTTCATGCTTGCTAGGTTTCATATTCTACCATCCGCCATTATGGCCAGATGATTCCTGAAAATTCCATAGGCAAGCAGACCTCGCAAACAAGACTGTATAGAAACCATACAACATGTTTTTCTATATTGCCTTATGTATGATGCTATCTGGGCCAAAGTCCTCAGTGTACTTCCAATTAAATGGAATGGTTTCTCCGATAACTACCATTTTCTCTCCAATCAGGATCCTGATATAACTGACAAATTCTTGCAATTAGCAGGCTCAGGGAATTTAAGACCTGACTGATTCTATCTCAATTGTCTCTTTATATATTCTGTATATATTTTACATGCCAATAAAGGTGTTTGTTGTTGTTGTTATAAATTTGGAATTGTAAGTTGCCTGGAGCCACAAGGGAAAAATAAGGTATAAACAGTTTGATGAATAAATGAACAAACAATTTATTGTTCATGTATTCCTAAATCTACAAAGCAAGAGCATTGAGAGTAAAAAAATATTCAGGAATAGTAAAGGAAAGAAACAGTTGAGACAAAGGGGTAGTGTGCGTGTGTGTGAGAGTGAGTGTGTGTGTGTGTGTTAATCTGTTCTTCAAGTCCAAGGGGAAAATATTCAAAATGGATTTCCTCCTATCAGTTTGGCACATCAATATCTTATTCTTACAGTCATGAAAGGCAAGAGTATAAGTAAAAACTTATTTCCAACAATGACATTGAATTGTCTCGACTGAGAGTCCCTTTGTTCTCATTGACTTTGTTCTTCACTTCTTCATACCACTTGAGAGTGCTGGGACTCACTTCTTGTCTACATGAAGCTAATTTTGATACCAAAACTGATAATATGTGTCAGAAGTATGTCAGAAGTGGCAGTGTGTTATTAGCTGGTTGATGTAAGGCCTTGAAACAGACTGGAGTACAATGCTGAAATCTATTGTACAGCAAATGTAGCGGCTGCTTTACCCGGTGCAAAGGAGTACTTCTTTCTTTTCTCCTTAAGCTGATTCCTCCATAGTGGCAGCATTGATTGTGCATGTTCTTTTAAGGTCTCAGAACAATTTGTCTTTTTCACAGTGGTACCAGTATTTGGTATAATACATTGATTCCTTAGTATTCTTCACTGGTGGTAAGGTTGCTGAATCCTGAACTTCCTCCTTCTGCTGCTGCTGTGCTGGATGGAAGGAGGGGACAAAGCAGTTGCTTGCAATTTTTACTATGGAGTTTCTGCATTTCCTAGAGTGACATGACATCTCTTCTGGTTTTGCCCAGAAGTGATGTAACACCAGACATAGTGAAAGAACCTCCCATTCCCTGCTGTTCAATCTCCTGTTGGGGGCCAGCAACCCTAATTGGTGGTACACATGCAAAGTGGATGGAAGATGATGGACTTGCTCCTGATCTGTGTTTAGAGACTATTCACTCAGGAATGTTTTGTGCCACAATATACTTTAAAAGTGAATGGGCCGCTTTTGTGGTATGTAAATTTGCAAGATCTTTTACTTGCTCTCTTAGATGGGAGACCCACAAGGACTTGCAAGGGGGATAGGTGTTTCAACCTCCAGGTAAAACCTGGAGATCTTTTAGAACTACAGTCAATCTCTTCTCAGGCGACTGTGCTCAAGCCATTTGGCCACTGCTTCCAAACATCTGGCGAAGGGATCCGGGGGGGAGGCCAGGTGGCCATCCATGAGGAGATAGATAGAACTGTAATGAGGTGGGCATTATTATCTCCAGCTCTCCTCAGACTGAAGTTCAAAAACTCTTTTTTTGATGAATTGCTAAAAGAACATACTGGAACCATATAGATTTTATCTTTTCCTCCTAGTATCCTCCCACGATCTTCCTTTAACACAATCCAATGAATGTATATTTGGAAGTAACTCCCCATGGGACTTGCTTTCAGGTAAGCTTGGATACCTACTGGATTGCAGTTTCTGTCAGAAAATCCGTCTGGTGAGACAAGTCAGGTTTCCTTCCAGAAGGGCAATCCTTGCCTTCCAATATATATAGCTCAGACAAGAAGACTGGAAAACGATCACTTACCAGTAAAAGCAGGAGAATTCTTGAGTAAGTGTCATAATATTTTCTGTTTCTGTTTAACTAGGTATAAATGTGCTTGATCAGATTTTGGCTACAAATTAGCGAAGTCTGGCAGCATCTCTAGTTTTATCAGGGGCCTAAAACAGTAGGTAAATTGCAATGGGGAGGGAATTCCAAGGTCAAGGTGCAATTAGGGAAAAAGACTTGTCTCTAGTTGCCATCCACTTGATAATGGGAGAGCAGAGAGAGAGGACTCTGATGAAGATCTCAACTGATGGTCTTGTTTGCAGGTCCTACCTAAATAGGGTTGCATAGCTAGAGTAGCCAAAAGGTGCATGTTTTTGTCTCTTGGTGTATACAGTGGATATGTGTTTTGTAATTCTCGTGTTACTTTCAACACAGTCACAGCTGGCCATGTGCTTTGAATTCCACATTACTACTACTACTACTACTACTACTACTACAACTACTACTACTACTATTATTATTATTATTATTATTATTTTAATTTATTTAGACTTCTTACCCGCCACTCCCAAGTGGCTCATGGCGGGTTACAAATGTCTGTGTAAAAACCCCAATAAAATACCCCTTAAAACCACAAAAAATACATCAGATAAGAACAACAAGATGCAGTAAAACCATTACTTCCACATACTGTCCCCATAGGGAAAGCAAGGAAGGCAGATAACTCCAACTCTTCCATTGAAATAGTGATGTCTTTGTCCTGAGTGGGGTCAAACAGATCTTCCTTAGCATACTGGCCTCAACCATAGACCTGGTGGAAGAGCTCCATCTTGCAGGCCCTGCGGAATGCTGAAAGCTCCCGCAGGGCTTGCAGCTCGTCCGAGAGCTCATTCCACCAGCTAGGGTCCAGGACCGAAAAGGCCCTGGCCCTGGCCAAGGCCAGATGTGCTTCCTGAGGTCTGGGAATAACCAACAGATTTGTATCCGCAGAGCGCAAGGCCCTGTGGGGGGCATAGGGTGACAGTCGGTCCCTCAGGTATACAAATCCCAGACCACGCAGGGCCTTAAAGGTTAATACCAAAACCTTGAATCGGATCTGGACCGCAACCGGCAACCAACGCAGCTGCCTCAGCACTGGCTGGATATGGGTCCTCCATGGTGTTCATGTGAGAACCCTAGCTGCTGCATTTCGTACCAACTGCAAGTTCAAGGGCAGGCCCACATAGAGCAAGTTACAGTAATCTGTTCTGGAGGTGACATCGCATGGATCACCATGGCCAGGTGTTCAGGGGACAGGTAGGGCGCTAATAGCCGAGCCTGGTGAAGATGGAAAAATGCCTGGCCAGCTACCTTTTTGACCTGAGCCTCAGTAGTTAGGGAGGCATCGAAGGTCACTCCCAAATTCCTGGCCTGGGACACGATGGTCAGTTGCCAAGGTGGGGAGATGCACTTCCTGAACTGCCCCCCTCCTCCCCAGCCACAGGACCTCCATTGGCGGGATCAGGCTGATTCTGTCCTAGCCAGCGATAAGTACCCCTAGCTGTTAGGTGAGGGTTGGGAGGGGGGAGGTTGGGGAGGGGGGGATTTTTGTGAGAGAGGGAGTGGGTTGGATGGGTTAGGGTAGGTATTTTAGTACAGCTAGGGTGGGAATTTTATTAATTGTAGGATTGTTAGGTGTTAGGTAGTTGGGCTCTCTCCCTGGTTTCCTTTGTAAAGTAAACCTGCACTGGCTCTTTCTTACAAACAGGCATATGTGTGTATATGTAAGTTGTATGTGTGTTCACTGTCATATGGGGCTAGGGTGAACTGGAAATTGTGATCTGGTAACTCTTCTGAGTTTAGATCTGGAGGAGTTGGGTTGGAGTTATTTCTGAATAATGCAGAGTGTGGTCATTGGTATGTGTGGCACAGGTGTGCACATTCTAGAAAACTGCACAGTCTGAGGCTAACATTTCATAGCATTGAGTTGTTTTGGGTTGTACAGCAGCATGCAAATTCACCTGCTTTGACAGTTGTGAGCAATTTTCTTGCTTAACAGCTGCATAGAATCACAGAATCATAGAATTGGAAGGGACCTCATGGGTCATCTAGTCCAACCCCCTGCACTCTGCAGGACACTCACAACCATATTATTATTATTATTATTATTATTATTATTATTATTATTATTATTATTATTATTATTATTATTATTATTATTATTATTATTATTATTCGATTTATTTCCCACCACTCCCTACAGGCTCGTGACGGGTAACAATAGTCTTAAAATCCCCCGTTAAAACCCCTGTTAAAAGACTATAAAAATACCCAACATGGCGGAAAATACCACTCTTCCCTACCCGAACAAGGGCATTGGGGGATGGAGGGTAATGATGACTACGGCTGTCATCCAGGAGGGTGACCAGTACCGTCTCCACACCGTGGCCAGGACGGAAGCCAGACTGATATGGATCGAATGCCGAAGTTTCTTCCAAGAAGGCCAGGAGCTGGTCCGCTGTGGCCCTTTCCACCACCTTACCCAGGAATGATAGGTGTGATACTGGGCAGTAGTTGACAGAGTCCCGTGGGTCCAGCATTGTTTTTTTTCAGGAGAGGATGAACCACTGCCTCCTTCAACCTCTCAGGGAACTCCCCAGAACTCAGGGAGCAGTTGATAATGTCCCAGAGTTAGCCTCCTATCCCCTGGCCACCTCCTTTGAGGAGCCAAGAGGGACAGGGGTCCAGGGGGCAAGTGGTTGCCCTGACCGACCCCAGCAACTTGTCCACTTCAGAAGAAGAGAGCCGCCTGAAGCCATTAAACCTCACTGCCAAAGGCAGCCAACAGGCCTCCGGTTCCTTTACTGTATTAATTGTGGCCGGAAGGGCACGGCGGAGTGACAAGACCTTATCCGCAAAATAGCTCACTAAGGCCTCACAGACGAGATCCAATTCACTAGTATTTTGGCGCCCCTCAAGGGCGGTAAGAGATCTAACTACCCTAAATGATTGGGCCGGGCGAGAGCTTGCGGACGCGATTTCCGTGGCAAAAAACTCTCATTTCGCAACTTTCACTGCCATCTCATACACCCTCATAAGCATGCAATGAGATGTTCTTGTAGCCTCATCGCGGGTTTTCCACCACACTCGCTCTAGTCGTCTCAATTCCCTCTTCTTCTCCCAGAGCGCCCCCGTATACCAGGGGGCCCCTTTGAGTCGAGGGCAGAGAAGATGTTTAGGGGCGATCTCATCTATGGCGGCCGTTAGACGGGACTGCCAGTCCTCCACTAGGGCTGCTAATGAGTCACCAGGAGGCATGGGGCCCTCAGAGCATTCCGGAAACCAATTGGATCCATGAGTCTCCGCAGGCGGGCAGAAATACATCCGCCGCCCAACTGGGGATCGCTCATCCACTGTAACCTGCCACAGATTACAGAAGCTAAAGAGGGTCAGCCCTGGTTAGTCTTTCAGTGGGAGACCACTGAGGAATTCCAGAGTCACTATGCAAAGGAAGGCAATGGCAAACTAATTCTCTTAGTCTCTTGCCTTAGAAACCTAAGGTGTCACCATAAGATGGGTGTGACTTGATGGCCACTTTATGCACACACACACACACACACACATCAGGGGTTGGTAGAGTTGTCAACTTTCAGGTTGGACTTGGAGTTTTCCTGGAGCTCCTCCCCTTCTCAGACTCTGTCCTTCCCAGGCCTTGCCACCAAATCTCCAGAAATTTCCCAAATCGGCAATAGCAACACTACATTCTGGGAGAAGGCTTTCTTCAGCTGCAAGTCACATTGTATAATACTCAGCAAATCATATTCTGTTATCTTCCAGTCCAGCTCACTGCTTGGGATGTGGGAGCTGATGATTCATTGAGCTGTTTACATCTGTCCTAAGAAATCTAGATGTGCATTTGTAAAATTGCATGGCTTTCTTCTCCCACCTATCTTCCACCATAACCCTCAGCTGCTAAACGGCACACAATTTAAAAAGTCAACACACACACACACACACACACACACACACACACACACACACACACACACATATATATATATATATATATATATATATATATATATATATATATATATATATATATATATATATATATATATACAGCTTTGTAAATGTGTGCTTCTGGTGTCCTACAATCAGTTCTTATGATCACTTCAGGGGCAAAACTATTCCCCTCTTCTGTAACTTGCTCTACGTGGGACTTCCCTTGTCCCTGACCCAGAAATTGCTATTGGTGAAAAATGCAGCTGTGAGGGTCCTCAACTAGGTTATCTTGGAGGGCCCATGTCCAGCCTATGCTGCAACAGTTGCCTTGGTTGCTAGTTAGCTTCCGGATCAGGTTCAAGGTTTTGGTATTAACCTTCAAGGCTATACACTATCTAAAAGACCACTTATCTCCTTATGCCCCCCTCAAGACACTTTGTAGGTATGAATCTTCTGGTTGTCCTGGGCCCCCTGGTGGTGTGCCTGGCCTTGACCAGGTCCAGGCCCTTTTCTGTCCTGGCCCTGGCCTGGTGGAATGAGCTCCCAGAAGACTTGAGGGCCCTGACCGAGCTCTGTGGGTTCCGCTGGCCTGTAAGTCAGGCCTATTCCTCCAGGTGTTTGGTTGAGGTTGGGATAGTAAGATCGGGTCCTTTCCCCTTGTAGTCCCTTGTAGCCCTTTGTAGCCCATAGACCCCCCCCCCCCCGGCCAAATATCACCTGTGGAAACAGCAACTGTTAGTATGAGGATGGGGGTTCACATGGGGGATGTAGACTGTTGAATGTTGCCACCAATATTGCTGTAATGGGGCTTTATCTGTTTTTATGCTTTTATGTAAACTGCCACAAGCCGTCCGAGCAGAGAGTGGTGGTCTATAAATATAAATATAAATGTATTTGGAAAGAGAACAGACCTTTAAGGAAATCAAAAGGCAACGGTTCCTTAAGTGCAGCAAGCAAGCAATACAATGTATCAACTGCTGATCATTTAAAGCAGTGGTTCTCAACCTTGGGGTCCCAACCCCAATGGGAGTCACCTGGCCGCTTCCGCTGGGTGGCCAGGTTGGTGACGGCTGGCAGGCGGTAGCAGCGGGCAGTGGCGGTGGGTGGCAGCAGCTGCCGGCGGCAGAGCCATGGCACTGGCTGCGTCCTCGCCCGCCTCCAAATTGTTGTGTGCCAGCATGAACACCTGCGTACCCGCATGATTGGGGATGCCATCCACGCGCGCACCACCACCACCTCCTCCGTTGGGGTCGTGAGAACCGCTGATTTAAAGGATGCATCCCAGTGTGCGAAAAAGAGATGCTTCTGTACTGTAGCTTGGCACAGCCATCTGTGAGATGTAGTTGGTGGTGGGAGGGGTCTCTGAGCTCTGATGGATGGTGCTGCTTTGTTGACCTTGTCCAAAAACCTAATGGAAGAGCTCCATTTTGCAGGCCCTGTGGAACTCTTTTAGTTCCAGAAGGGGCCTGATATCTTCTGGGAGACCATTCCACCCAGTAGGCCTAGGACAGAAAAAGCTCTGGCCCTGGTCGAGGCCAATTGAGCCTACTTGGGTCCAGGGATTGCCAGCCTGTTGGTTCCTTTAGAGCATAGTGCTCTTTAGGAGGCATAAGTGGAGAGGCAGCTCCTCAGGTACTCAGGTATTCAGGGCCCAGGCCTTGAAAGTGATTACCAGAACTTGTTAAGCCTGAGCTAATATACAACTGGTAGCCAGTGCAGCTGTTGGAGTGTGAGCTGGATGTGGGTCCTCCAAGGTGTTCTTATAAGAAACCTGGCTGCCTCATTCTAGACCAGTTGTAGTTTCCAGATCAGGAATAAGGGTAAGCCCGCATAGAGAGAGGTGCAGAAGTTTAGCCTAGAGGTGACCCATCACCTGGATTACTGTGGCTAGATCTTCTGGGTACAGGTAAGGCGCTAGTAGCTTAGTGTGGTGCTGATGGAAGAATGCTAGCCTTGCTAATCTTGTGACCTGCTCCTCCATTGAGAGGGAGGTGTCAAAGATCATGCCCAAGTTCCTGTAACTGTGAGTGAGTGATTCAGTGCTTGACAAGTAGGCCACTTTACTGGCTAGATCATGATCCAGTTGGAAAGTATGTATTGTTTCTTCCTGTAGTCAAGATATAGTCAAACGTGTTATTATTACTTATCACTACGGTATGACCAGAGGCTGTGTTTCTACTTAATATCACATTTGACATTGTTTAGTATGTCACATTTAATTCTTAATGTTTTGTTTAAGCAACAACTCAAATTTCTGCAGTCCTAGTCCTATTGCATTGTTTATTAGATGTATTAATTACATTATTTATACTGCACAGTCTGCCATGGATATTGATGAAAAAGATGGACTGTACATAGAAATCAAGTCTGTTCTGCATAGTCCTCAAGAAGAATTTCAGTATGGACAACACAGATAACCTGATCAAGAACCTGCTAGAAAATAAACAGAGGGTGCAATCAATACATAATAACCATGCAAGACACCGAGAGCAAATTTTAGTAATGCTATTCCTCCCCCCCCCCCATAGCTAAAATTCATTTTTTTCTGATTTCCTTAAAGGCTCATTCCATTCTTAAATGGAAGGGGAAAATTGTCACCCCTTTTCCATTACATGAGGCTCCTGATTACGAGTCTCATGCAACTTAACCAAGAAGGAGAAGGTGGAAATTTTCTGTTGAGACTGACTAACCCGCCCCAGCCCCATCCTTTTAAATGGCCAAGTAAAATTATCCAGTTGCCAAGAAGGATTTAGTGGAGAATCAGGCTCTTCTCAAACTGGCCTTTCTAACCTGTTCAGTGGTGCCTGTGAAAGGGCTATTTTTAATTGGTGCATCTTGTAGACTGGTTAAGCCCTAAAAACTAAATTCTGGTTTTCTGTAGAAAGTTTAGGAAAAAAATTAAAAGCATCTAAGCATAAAATAAGATTATAGTCTTCCAACCACACATAGCTGAACACACTCTTCCTTACGAGCTGGGCAGGATCAATTTGAGCCCCATATTCTTACCAGAAGAGGAGATGTTAATGAAGATCCTTTCTCAGCAAAGAGTTGCCAATTCTACACTGGAAAATTCCTGGAAATTTGGGGGTGGAATCCAAGTTAGGACAGGTTGTTTGGGGAGGTACCTCAGCTAGGTATAATGCCATAGACTCCATCCTCCAAGACAGCTATGTTTCCCAGGGGAACACTCTCTGTTGTCTGGAAATCAGTTGTAATTTCATGAGATCTCAACTCGGAGGCGGGCAATCCTGTACCAGCAGGAATTTCCCCAGATGTTGGTAGCCACTAGCACACTGATCAGTGGGGGGAAAGTGATTTGTTAGATTAGCCTCAGTAAAGTTGATAGAACTCACATACTTAGTTTTATATTTACATTCTGGGTTGTTGTAGAAATATCAGATAAACCTTTAATTCAATCACATGCCAGAAATGGCTACTGTGGAGTTCTAAATAGGGGCAGGGATATTATTGGTTTTTATGGCAGTAAAAGCAGTCATTGAATAAAGTACCACTGATTGGTGTAACAGGGAATGGGGATAGAACATAATTCAAGCAGCTTGAGGGCCTCCTGTACACCGGTGAACCTGATCTGGTACTCCAAATATTATCTGATCTTTGAAACAAATCCTTTCAAGATTGCTTAAACTGGATTTACAACAGAGCAGTAAAGTAACAGTAACAGTAAAAAAAAAATCTTAAATTTTGTTGTCAGGCAGTCTAGCAAGTCACACTGCAAATGTAAATGCTTTCATTTATGAGAATTGATTTATTATTTCACAAGGAATTCTAGCATTTTAAAAGGATTTTATTGGACCTCTTTTGTGGTTACAGTAACGGCAAGACAACAAGCTGTATCATACTATTTCCTTTCACTGAGGAAAAGAACTTTAGGAACTACTCCAATTCCATAGATTCACGTTCCTCACAAACGTTTGCTCCTGGAAAGATGTCAGGAGACCAGCACACTTGGGTAATAGTGGTACCCCAGTTCTTTAGCAGAAACCATCACTGATTTTTGACTACATTGCTACTGCTCCTTTCCATGGTTGCTTGGACGAGCAATGAGAAGCAGCAATATCCACCCCTTCCTTTTTCTTCCACTTCTTCCTTGCTGGTTTGCTCATCTAATCTCCACAGGCATGGTGTAGGACTGTTTCTATCCATTCAATTTACTTAGCTATATATCTAATCTGGCAAGTGAGTGAATGACAATCTTTAAACACAGCCCTGCGGCGCTGCGGCGCCGCAGACTAAATAAAGGAGTAAGGGCCACGAAGGCAGGCCCTGTCCGGGATGAGGAAGGGTGCCGATAGGCCACTTCCCCTGGACTGACCAGCGGAGGGCCCAATCGGGAGGCCTCCCGATTGGCCCCTCCGCTGGTCCGTCCACCCCCAAGCTGCCAATCAGCAGCTGTGCACTGCTTGCCCAGCCAAAAAAACAATTGGGAGGCGCAAAGCGCCTCCCAACCCGCCCCACCCCCCACCAGAGCTTTCCTTCGCTCCGGTGGCCATTACTTTACTGGCCGCCGAGAGCGAAGGTAGGCTCCCTGGCTCCCGGCCCCGACAACGGCTCCCCAGACCTTCCCCGAGGCTTGGGGACCATTTTAAAGCCTGCACGCCACCTTTAAAACGGTCCCCAAGTCCCAGGGCCTGGGGAACGTTTTGCTACATGGGGGGAGGAGGGGAAGCAAACCCTCCCCTAGGGCCCGCTGTATTTTTTTTTTGACAGCAGGCTCTACGCCTAGTATGACAATAAAGCAGCAGGCGGAGCCACCACCTGCTTGCTTGGTTGCTCTCACTTATTGGTGGTGCATTGAGTCAGTCTGTGGAAGTGTGGCAGGAGTGGTGAGGACAAGAGATTTACCTGAGGATATCTTGTCAAGAACCATCCAAAATCTGGCTCTGGCCTGCCTCACTACACTGGATTAGTAAAATGAGATTTTCAGTGACTGGTGCCTACATAGGAAGCTTTCTCTAGGGTTGCCAGCTCTAGGTTGGGAAATACCTGGAGTCTTTAGGGCGACAGCTAGAAATGGGCAGGATTTGGGGCAGGGAGGGACCTCAGTGGAGTAGGATGCTATGTAGTCCACCCTCCAAAGCTGCCATTTTCTCCACAGAAACTGATAGGGATGCCAGTCCCCAGGTGACTGGGGATCCCCTGAATTTACAGATCATCTACAGAAAAAAGAGATTAGTCCCCCTGGATAAACTGAGGTTCCTCCCTGCCCCAAATTATACCCACTCCTGGCTCCACCCTCAAAGCAGGTGTTTCCCAACCAAGATCTGACAACCCTAGGAACTGATATCTTTAGTAAGTTTGGTGTAGTGATTAGGAGTGCGGACTTCTAATCTGGCATGCCAGGTTCGATTCTGTGCTCTCCCACATGCAGCCAGCTGGGTGACCTTGGGCTCACCACGGCACTGATAAAGCTGTTCTGACTGGGCAGTGATATCAGGGCTCTCTCAGCCTCACCCACCTCACAGGGTGTCTGTTGCGGGGAGAGGAATGGGAAGGCGACTGTAAGCCGCTTTGAGCCTCCTTCGGGTAGGGAAAAGCGGCATATAAGAACCAACTCTTCTTCTTCTTCTTCTAGTCTGGTGATGAGCTATCATTCCAGATGATTGGCATCCCTGGCTTTCTCTGAGTTGATTTCTGTTAATATGAGAATTTAGGAAGATCCTCCAGTGGGTTGCCTAAAGGACTGATCCCAGCTGCTTATTAAGGAACTGATCAAGTTTGTTTACTTACAATACAACTTGGACCTAGAGGCTTAAACTGCAACGCCTCCGTTAGCCATTTTAACAATCTTAACAATTCCTCTCCCTCCTTGAGACCACCTGGAGGCAGATGTCCTGTTCTTCAACAGAACTTTTAAAAATCATGGTCCTACATAATTCTCTACCATGGTGTCCAGCTGTAAACAGCCTGGATGAGACAGTCGTGTGTGTGTACCAAAATTTGGCTATCAACATGCTGCAACCACTGTGCTTTCCAAACATTTGTGATAAGCTGAAAAAGCTGAATCCTCATCATTAGCTTTCTTTTTACAGGCTGAAGCATTTGGGGAGATACTTTTCCCTAGTGGTTAAAAGGTATTTAATGGTTATCCAAACTGGCCCCTGTTTGTGTAACTAAAGCAGCCTCTGTTAAGAAGCTCTATTCGTAAAGAGAAATTATAAATAGAACTGTTGCTGCTTCTTCATAGAGCATGAACAAATGTCAGTCAATCATGATTTCTCTTTCAGAAATTATGTTTGAGAGTTAAAAGAGACTTTGTTATCAACAAAGACCACCAGTGCCTGCATTGAAGAAATTGTTTTGTAGAATGGAAACAAGTATAATTTTGTCTGTTATCTCCGCTCAGGAAAAAATAAAATCAAAACTGCTCTTTAGGATACTAATAGCTAAAACGACCATTAATGATCTCTCTTCCAGCTCTCTGTTTGGCAATTAAAATTGTGGAAGAAAATACCCTCTATTGGTTGCAATAACCTGCTATTTATATTGGTCTACTAAAATGGCACACACTACCTATAATTTACCAGATTAAAAGGCAGAAACTCTAAAAACTGTAAACTCTAAAAACTTTTAAAGGTGATGGCAAAATCAGTTTGCACCATCCTTGTTTTCAAGATATAAAAGTTTCTACTACTATGAAATGAAAAGGTATGAGACCTGGGGCTATTATGCATTTGCCATTTTTCACATTAGTCAGCTTGCTGATCCTTTTAAATTGTCCCTTTTTAAAACATTTTAAAATCAATCCCGGTTATGCATGTGCTCTGATACTGTGTTGTTGTTTTTTGTACAGATTATGTATTTTGGGAGGGGGGGATCCTGCAAATGGTGGGGTTTAGGGAGGGGAGGGTCCTCAAGAGGGTAAAATGCTATAAAGCCCACCCTTCAAAACAGCTGTTTTCTCCAGCAATAACAATTGCTGTAACCTGGAGATTATTTGCAATTCTGGGAGATCTCCAGAACCTACCTAGAGGTTGGCAACTCTATACATGCAGCAGAATGAAGTGCTAGACCTTGGAGGTGATAGTATAAGTATTCCAACTTTAGACCATAGAAGAAGAGATACAGATTTTTAATGCTCTCCATATAAAAATGTCCTTAATTTAAAAAAAAATACCCTCACTACATAGAACGGTTCTAGCCTAGCCTTTCTCATGATGTGCTAATTATTCACTTACAGGAAATTATTAATTTCCATTTTAAGAAAATTATTTATGATGGGGTATTTTGAAAAATGCAATTCATACAGTTGGATGTAGTTCTAGCACTGTGACTGATTATGCATGGTGGCAGCCAAATTGGTCCATTGCCAATTCCTAGAGGTGGGACAGCATGCCCCACTACATCCTGTGTATACCCAGGGGGAAAAATCCCCTGGCCCACATGGTCTACCATGGAGGCATGTGTGCACACACACAACTTCGGGACAGGTAGGTTCCACTGCACCTTGCAGGCACCAGCAGGGGCAGGTGTCATGGGGGTCTCACCACATGATGGTGGAGGAGTGGCATGCCACTATCCCACTATCATGGGGAAGGGTTAAAATGCCTCATTTGGCTCCACAGCCCCACAAAACTGACCAGCCATTTTGTCTCCCTTAGGGTCACTGTAGCTGGGGGAGGAAGGCAAGGGAACATGGATTCTTCTGCATTCCTGTATGCACAGGCCAGGCCAGGCCTCTTATGGCCACCGCAACAAGAAAAGGAATGTAGAAGAATCAGTGTTCCCTTGCCACAGGCCATCAGAGGCCCTAGTGTAGGCCAGGATGAGGAGGGGGCCCAGAGAGTGTCAGCATCATGTATAAGTGGGGATCAGCCTCGCTGTCCTGCAGGCACCAGCCCACCTTTCCCTGGCCATGCATAATCAGTCCCCATCACCTCATTCTGCTGCCTATGTAGAACACTCCAAAGATGTACTTCAATGAAGGAAAGTTAGACTGCAAGATGGTGACTCTCCAAAATTAACCTTTATTTCCTTTATGTCCACATCAAGTACTTTGACCACCACGCTATACGACTTCCTCTTTAGAGTTTATAATGGGATAACATTAAGGTGCACTTAATGGAAACGTACGCTTTTCATACCCTAAAATAGAGAATGTTCAGCTGACTCTTGTTTAAGGGCATACTTAGTGATAAGGCTATTACACAAACATCTATTTCAATTATTAGGAAGTCAAGCAGAAAAGTCAGGAAGAAATCAGCAGATCTAGGATAGAGTCCAAACTCATTATTGGCATTAGTTGGGGGGGGGGACCAGTCTACAAACAGATGAAAGATAGATTGATGGATGGAGATAGTTGCTTATCAAATGTTGTTTGATGTCCCCCTCATAACAAGTGTCAGAACAACTTCCTATATGTTGAACCTGCTTTTCAAGACAGCTAACTCCAGTTCTGTTACCTTATTTTCCTTGTGTCCTTGTCCCTGTTGCGAAAGAACAAGCTTCCCAAATCTATTCATTCTAATTATAGGCCGCCTTTCTCACTGAGACTCCAAGTGGATTACACAGAATAAATCTAAACAATCAACAAAATCTGTAATAAACAATGCAGTAGGAATAGGATTAGAAATAAGGTCACCCGACACTCCCAGGCACTTGATGGGAGTCTACCAGAAGTCAGTGGTACATATGATAGGCTACATTAACCAAAAGTGGTCTCAGCACAACATTGTAGTATTTGAGAATAGTATTTCAAGTAAATACTAGCTTATCATGCTGATATGATTATGTCACTTTTGGTTTGTGCCAGAATTGTGCTCCTGTTCCCCCCCCCCCCACCACAATTAATTGAGTGGCAGCAGGGAATAGAGCTGGGAAGTCTTCAGCTACATCAGAAGACTTAGCTGGCCTAATTACAGAGATCTGAATAAATACCGCATAGTAGACATGATTCAGACTGCAGATGCAATGAATCAGCATGGTAATACACACAACAAATAGATAAGAGGTTCTATGTACAGTGGCATAGTCTGCAACTCCTTTCCCTTTATCAAGCACTCTCTTGAAGCATTATGTTGTAGTATCACCCTAATACCTTTATAACAGTCCTGAACAACTCCATTTTACATAATTTGTTACATGTCAGAAGCCTCGTCGCTTCCTCAAGCAGGCCATGCCATAAGGTGGCAACCACAGCAGAGAAAGCATGCAAACACGTGATTGTTGACTTTGCCCATTTGCAGGGTGTTATTGTGTATGAGTTCCATTTTCCAAGCCTTGAACAAGATGTGGCTTTTGCCATAGTCAAGGCATGGGGCTGTTCCTCTTCTTGCAAGAAGACTGGCTGTAGCCAAATACGCTTCTGTTGGTGTGAGGATGATTGCATCATTCTTGGAATGAAGTGCCTTCACTGAGTCCAATCCATGCTTTGTCCCAATGACATTTTGGGGATCCCAGGAAATTGAAAATGACTTCGGAGGTTATATGAATTCAAGGGCACAAGAAATTGACATGATTTGAGAGCAGTTTGTGTTAGCGTGCAGTGTAAAGACTAAAACAGGACATTCATGTCCTCTCATTTGGGAGATGAGTAAGCTTGCAATGCAGCTTGCACACCACCTAAGGTTGCCCGTACTGCACTGGGAAATATCTGGAGATTTGGGTGGTAGAGCCAGGAGTGGGTGGGATTTGGGCAGGGAGGAACCTCAATGAAGTAGAATGCTATGGACTCCACCCTCCAGTGCATCCATTTTCTCCAGGGGACCTGATCTCTGTCACCTGGAAATGAACTATAATTCCAGAGGATGCCCAGATCTCACCACCTCATAGAAGGAGTTGTAGGAGTTGTTATTTTTAGGAAGTGTAAACGGAACTGGAAACATGAGGTACTTAAAGGTAAAGGTAAAGGTATCCCCTGTGCAAGCACCGAGTCATGTCTGACCCTTGGGGTGACGCCCTCTAGCGTTTTCATGGCAGACTCAATACGGGGTGGTTTGCCAGTGCCTTCCCCAGTCATTACCGTTTACCCCCCAGCAAGCTGGGTACTCATTTTACTGACCTCGGAAGGATGAAAGGCTGAGTCAACCTTGAGCCGGCTGCTGGGATTGAACTCCCAGCCTCATGGGCAAAGCTTTCAGATGGCTGCATTACCACTCTGCACCACAAGAGACTCATGCAATAAGGTACTTAGGTATTAAGGTATTGCTCATGCAATACGGTACACAAAAGGCTCGTGAGGTACTTAGGCTTCCACTATACTTGAATGTCAAAGCAAGATTTTGTTATAATGGGCTTTCAGAAACAAGGACCTCCCATGAACTGCATGTCAAGTCTCCCAAGCACGCAAACTGCTGCACCACACTTTTGTTTCTTTTCATTCTTTCTGTCCCTGTGTGTATGTTAGAATAGAATCATAGAATCATAGAGTTGGAAGGGGCCATACAGGCCATCTAGTCCAACCCCCTGCTCAATGCAGGACTAGCCCTAAGCATCCTAAAGCATCCAAGAAAAGTGTGTATCCAACCTTTGCTTGAAGACTGCCAGTGAGGGGGAGCTCACCACCTCCTTAGGCAGCCTATTCCACTGCTGAACTACTCTGACTGTGAAAATTTTTTTCCTGATGTCTAGCCTATATCGTTGTACTTGAAGTTTAAACCCATTACTGTGTGTCCTCTCCTCTGCAGCAAACAGAAACAGCATCCTGCCCTCCTCCAAGTGACAACCTTTCAAATACTTAAAGAGGGCTATCATGTCCCCTCTCAACCTCCTTTTCTCCAGGCTGAACATTCCCAAGTTCCTCAACCTATCTTCATAGGGCTTGGCCCCAGATCATCTTCGTCGCTCTCCTCTGTACCCTTTCAATTTTATCTATGTCCTTCTTGAAGTGAGGTCTGCACACAGAACTGCACACAGTACTCCAGGTGTGGTCTGACCAGTGCCGTATACAACGGGACTATGACATCTTGTGATTTTGATGTGATGCCTCTGTTGATACAGCCCAAAATGGCATTTGCCTTTTTTACCGCTGCATCACACTGCCTGCTCATGTTTAGTTTACAATCCACAAGTACCCCAAGGTCTCGTTCATACACATTGTTACCTAGAAGCGTATCCCCCATCCAGTAGGCATGCATTTCATTTTTCTGACCCAGATGCAGAACTTTACACTTATCTTTATTAAATTGCATCTTGTTCTCATTTGCCCATTTTTCCATTGTGTTTAGATCTCATTGAACTCTGTCTCTATCTTCTGGAGTATTTGCCAGTCCTCCCAATTTGGTGTCATCTGCAAACCTGATGAGTAGTCCCTCCACCCCCTCATCTAGATCATTAATAGATATGTTAAAAAATACCGGGCCAAGCACCGAGCCCAGAGGTACCCCGCTAATCACCTCTCTCCAGTCTGATGAAACACCATTGACAACAACTCTTTGAGTGTGGTTCTCTAACCAATTCCCTATCCACCTAACTATCTGAAAATCCAGATTGCAGTCCTTCAACTTATCCATCAGAACATCATGGGGAACCTTGTCAAAAGCTTTACTAAAATCCAAGTAAATGACATCAACCGAATTTCCCCGATCCAGCAAACCTGTTACTTGGTCAAAAAAGGAAACTAGGTTGGTCTGGCAGGACCTGTTGGAGACAAATCCATGCTGACTTCCTTGGATCACCAAATTGTCCTCCCGATGTGTGCAGATCGCTCCCTTTAGTATCTGCTCCATTATCTTACCCACAACAGAGGTCAGACTCACTGGTCTGTAGTTTCCCGGGTCATCCTTCCTCCCTTTTTTGAAGATCGGAATAATGTTTGCTCTCTTCCAGTCCTCTGGGACATCTCCAGTCCTTAAAGAGGTTCCGAAGATGATGGACAAGGGCTGTGCAAGTTCTCTGGAAAGTTCTTTGAGTACTCTCGGGTGCATTTCATCTGGACCAGGGGATTTGAACTCATCCAGTGCAGCTAAATGCCTCTCGACAACTTCTCTATCCATGTTAACCTGCCACCCAGACACTATCCTTTGGCTACGGCCATCTCTAGATGTGCCTAAACCTGTGGGAAAAAACAGATGTAAAATAGGCACTAAGCCTTTCTGCTTTCTCTGCATCTTCCGTTAGAGTTTGTCCATCCGCACCCAACAGTGGGCCTATTGCCTCCTTTACTTTACGTTTGCTCCTCACATAACTGAAAAATCTTTTCTTGTTACAATGGACTTCCCTGGCCAGTCTTAGCTCACTCTCAGCTTTGGCCTTTCTGATGATTGATCTACAGTGCCTAGTAACCTGTAGGTACTCTTCTTTAGAGCTCTGTCCTTCCCTCCATTTCCTGAAAATTTTCCTTTTCTTTCTTAGTTCCTCTTGAAGTTCTCTGTTCATCCAAATAGGCTTCTTAGAGTTCCTGCAGTGTTTTCGTCTTTCTGGGATAGTCATTGATTGAGCATGCAATAGCTCTTGTTTGAGTAGCGCCCACCCTTCACATGCTCCCTTCCCTTCCAGCATTCTCGTCCATGGTATGACACTCATCATATCTCTGAGTTTATTAAAGTTTGCCCTACGAAAATCCAACATCCGCGTCTGGCTACAAGCTTCCTTGGCTCCCCATCTCAAAAGGAATTCTTTGAGGACATGGTCACTTCCCCCTAGGGTCCCCACCTCCTTCACCTCATCCACCAACTCTTGCCTGTTGGTCAGTATTAAGTCCAGTATGGCTGAACCTCTTGTGGGTTCATCTATCATTTGATAAATGAAATTATCAGCCAGGCAGGTCAGAAAGTTGCATGACTGAGGACGCTTCGCAGAGTTTGTTTCCCAGCACACATCTGGGAAATTGAAGTCACCCATGATGACAAGGTCCTGCCGCTTGGATATTTTTTCAAGCTGCTCACAAAGTGCAGCATTCACATCCTCTCGTTGGTCAGGCAGTCGGTAGCAGACACCAACCACCACACTGTTTGTTTTCCCCTCGCTTATTTTCACCCAGATGCTTTCCACTGTAGATATGCTCTCCTTCACTAGAATTTCCTGACAGGTAAGCCCTATCCCATGGTCCCAGAAACCAAATCTCTCCTGCCAGCACCAACTACGCAGCCAGTGATTCACCTCCATTATCTTCCTCTCCTGACACATTCCTCTTCCCTTGACAGGCAAGATTGAAGAGAATACCACTTGTGTCCCCATTTGCTTGAGCTTCCTCCCCAGATCTTGATAGTCTTTTTTAATAGGAGCGATGGTATTCAGGGACATGTCATTTATTCCCACATGGACCATCACAAATGGGTAGCGATCCGTAGATTTGAGGAGTTTGGGCAGCAGTTCTGAAACACCTTTAATTTTCACCCCTGGCAAGCAACACACCTCTCGGGTTAGGGGGTCGGGCCCAGCCACATGACGATCCATTCCTCTTAGCAGGGAGTCTCCAGTTACCAGTACTCTCCTTTTTTTTAATTCTCAACTCCATTTCCTTCTGTCCCCGTGGCCTCTTCACTTTGTCTTAGACTTTGTTTTGGGACCTCTTCCCTTGTTGACCCTTGCAGCTCCTCTGCAAGGGCCTGAAATCTATTCTGGAGCTCCAAAGGCCCCGAGAATTGTCTCGCTCTTCACCGTTGACTCTATTTCCGAACTGTCTGCAGAGGCTCCCTATTGTGGTCAATCTCCTTATCCTCTTCAGGACTGGTTGTATTCTCTTTATTCCGAGTTGCAGGGCTCTGGTCTATGAACTCCTCCCCTTTCTTACTTTGGGTCAGAGTAATAATTCTGTTTTCTAATCCTCTAATCTTTTCCTTCAAAAGTCTTACCAGCTTACACTTGGGGCAGCTGTAGTCCATCTTGTCTTCTGGGAGGAAGGCAATCATGTCACACTCACTGCAGATGATGGGATGAGTGTCCCGGAGGTCCATTGTAATGTCTAGGCAGTGCAAGTACTAGGGAAATATAATCTACTGATTCTAATTGCTCAGCCAAGAACCCCAGGCTAAGAGCCACAGGCCAAGAGCCCTTTGTCTCTCGCCCTTTGTCTCTCCTCTGGCGAGGAGCAGCCCTTTTTAATCTTCCCAACAATTACCCAGCAATCACCTCACCCAGGCAGCACAATAGCCTCACCTGGTCAGCAGCAACTCTTCCCAGTAGCTCTCTCCACGTGCTCTCAGTTGTGTGAGCTCTCGCCGTTGTTTCATTGCATTTGTGTACATTGGGGTGAAATTTGCCGACAATTCCATTTGCCACCGGCCCATGCACAAACACGCACATTCTATCCAGTTAGAATGTCTGAAAAATGATATAGTGAAACATCACTAGACACACATCTGTGACTATGTGCATTTAGAATTGCTCAAATTAGCTTTCAAGCATCTAGCTTGGAAATTGTTCAGCTAACTTTTAAGCATCTACCCTGAAAAGGAGAGGTTTGCTGGTGAGGTTAAAATCAACCTCAACTGTTAGACCTAGAGGATAGAAAATCCTTACTATTGGAGTAGCACCCATGCAGCATTCTTGACAACATCCACATGGACACTAAAACATATGCAGTGGGACACAGGCAGTGGGACACAAAGCACACATTAGCATGTACATCCCAGTAAAACCTATGAGACCTAAATGTAGTGGCTAGAATGGGGCCCCTAACTTCTTAAACCCGTGGGCACCTTCAGATTTCTGATACAGTGTGAGGGTGCAACCACACAACAGCTGCCACAGGAGCCAGAGCCACACACAAACACACAGAGAAAGCCCAAGTGCTGATGACAAGAGGAGTGATGTATGAATAACACACTGGGGAAAAGGAGTAAGAATGGAAATAAAACCAACACTGTGATGGCAGCTGTCCCCAGAATAATGTTTAGTTATTCTACATCAGATCTCTAGTGGCTAAGCAGAAGCCTTGCTGGGCAGGAGCCCCACCTGGTCCCACCCACTGCTGAAACACACTTAGTGGGCAGCAAGAAAGATTTTGGTGGGCACCCATGGCACCCATGAGCATCACACCGGGGACTCCAAGGTTGGTTTAAAATCTGGGAAAACAAGGTTTGAATCCCTACTCTCACATGGACCTTCCTGGTTGACCTTCAGACAGTCTCTTGCTTGAAGTTTCTCTGTCAACCTAACCTGCCTCAGAGCTGATGTTAAGAGGAGAAAATGGAGGAGGAAAGGACAATATTCTAAACCTCTGAGTCCCCATGGCATTTACAAGTGTGTTACGGATATCTAAATACATAAATATTTAGAATTGCTGTGTCAGTATAAATGTCTCTGTCCTTTAAAGCTGTAACTGAAAGCTGTAAAGCCTCCACCAGTGTAGTGTATGGGCTAGGAAGCCCAGATACATATATCAATTTCTGTTCAGCAGAAGATGATGACACTTGCCAGTTCATTAATAAACTGTCTGAGCCAGACATAGCGTACGTGTATGCATGCATAGATCTCTGCATTAACACACCTTAGCATGCTTCATGTCTCTTCAACATGAAAGCTAAAATATCTTTTTTATATATAAATGGAAAGTATTATTGATTTCCACAAGTATTCCTGAGCTTTTTTCCTCCTGTCATCTTTCTTCTCTTTAAAAAGGGGTTTCAGTGCCATGATTTGAATGCTGCACTGTGACACAATCTGACCAGATAAATGGAAAACTAACAGCTTGTTTTCCTTTCCTGCTGCAGTACGTTCTAAGGCAGCAAGTTTATTAATATGACTAAAGGCTACTACTCCTATTTTGCTTTTCCTGGAGGGACCTCAATCAAAAATGAAACCTGTATCAAAAGAGAATACTTTTATGTAAGCATATATGCATAACTCTTCATATTTGCCTTCCGTGATCAGGGTCATGTACCGTACAGAAAAAGTGCTCACAATCATAGATCTTTCCCATTTTCCCATTACTCCTGCCGCTTTCTGAGACTTCTGAAAAATAGATGCATTCACAGGAAATCCAGGGGACAAAATTGTAATGAATATGAGTTATAGCTTTGAAGCAACTACATCTAGGTTTGCCATCAAGGGTCCCCCACCATCCAGCCCTATTTCTACTGCTGATCAGCTGACTGAGGGGAGCCCAGGAAATATAATACAGGAAGTGATGCGAGTATGCCAGCGATGTCCAGATGACACTCTAGTATGTGGGCAAAACCTCTATAGAAGAGGTTTTACCATAGAGTTTCCCCCAAATACCAGACTGTTGCATGATGTCACAGTGTGATGATATCACTTCTTGTATGACACTGCCTAAGTCTTCTTATTTCTCCTGGTAAGTCTTCCCCCATCCATTACAGTTGCCAAGAGGGATCTGACAACGCTAGCAACATCTTCTCCACTTCTGACACAGATGGAGCCTGTCCTTTGCTCCTTGATTATCACATATGAAGCTTAGGTGCCGAATCAGACCATTGACCCACATAGTCCAGTCTAACTGGTAGAACCTTTCTAGGATCTAAGGCAAAGAGAGAAAGCTAGGCTCTGTCAGTCATTCAACTGGACATGCCAGGGACTGCCAGCAAAACATGTGCTGTACCACCAAGCCTTGCCTAAAAGTAACTCATGCATCAATCTAAACTTCACTGAAGAGTGAGGCAGGAACTTGGGGGTCTGCTTGAGGAAGAGAGGCATGAAAAAGACCCACCTTGTTGTTGTGAGAAAGCCCTACACATTTGAATCGAAGCAGTGGCACACAAAAATGGCATACAGGATTTCAGTGTGACTGGCAACGTTGTGTGTGTTATAGTTGTGGTTTGAGAAGACTTGTGTGAGTGATTTTTTTTTTTAAAATGCCTCTTATTGGTTCAATGGAATATGTTGGATAGTGTCTGACTACAGTTCCCTGCCTCTGATTTATTTCTGCAAGACTCCTCACCCACCTTCCCCAAATGAGCCAAGTCAGCTAAAGTGAATAAGCAGACCTTCAGCTCCAGGGTGCTCTTTCTCAGTCAGTGGTAAGCTAGGAGGAATAGGAGAGGCATTTTTAGTGAGAGGAAAAGACACACATTGCTTACTTGGATATTCTATAGCAGGCTGTTCAGCAGACCCCTTTGTTCAGCAGACCCCTTTGATCTTTCTAGTAAGGAAGTCTGGAAGATGTCACCTGCAGCTCCATAGTCTGGCCAGAATCCTTGGCTCCTGATGCCCAGTCTAATCTGAAATGTGTATCACATTGTTCTCTGCTTCCTAGAGGTTTAGATCCTTATCTGCTGCATTGCAGGGAACATCAAAGCATAATAGAGTAGTTTGGAGTAGTTTGCTTTGCAAGCTAAATTTGCTTTCTTTGATGGATATCTTCATTAGCAATAATAAATAGAGATGCCATGAAGCCTTCTCTGGAGGACTGCAAAACATAATAACGCAAGGATTCCCTCACCTCCCTCCCTCCCTCCTTCTCCCATTCTAGATGGATTAGATACACACACACACACACAAATCATATATAATCATTGTCAAGATAAGCTTAGTAAGACTCCTCTCCTCTTTTCCCCTATCATTTATAATTCTTGCAGTGCAGCAGCAGACCAGTGCATGGTACCATCCCAAGCCGTTTGAGCAAGAAACTGACTGGGGGGTGGGGAGGCAATCATGGATGAATGCCACTTCTTGTGATCTCATGATTTACTGCATCTATCCTGCCTTCTTCTATTATGGCACTCCAGGCGGCATACATTAACTGAGACTTTTCCACGGATCATTTATCTGAAGGCCATCTCAGTGCTGCATCATAGGCTTCCAGGCTATGCCCTGATTAATGTAGCTGGAGAAAGTACAACTATGACCACAAGAATTGCTATCAACACTCAGGAATATTCATTTACATGTTGCAGCCTCCATGCAGAGGCATTCTTCGTGATGGCCACATAAACCTTGCCTTAATTGATAAAGTATAATGTATAGCAGTGGAAAATAAAAGAGGCTTGTAAAAGTGGAGGGTTGCCGGATATGAGGCCGCATACAAAATGTGTGTTTTTTTAAGTCTATTGTAAAGCTGGAAGATGGAAGACAGAACAAGGACAGAGAAGGGGTTGCAAAAAAAAAAAAAAACTATCAGAGGAGACTGATATTTGTATTAAAAGAGGGCAGGGCAGGACACATAAAATCAGTAAACTATCAGCATAGAAAATGTCATGCAATAATAATTGGCCAGTTCAAATTTGTGCTTATTTTCCCCTGAATTTGGTAAATGGCTTACAAAGTAGAAGTTACACATGGAAAACAATGCTCCTATTGAGAGACTGAAAGACCATGGTTAAAAAGTTTTCTGGAAATGGGAATGATATGTGAAAGTCCCCAAATGATGGCATAGATGTTGTGTGGTCAAACATGTCATTCTAGGTCCTGCTTCTCATTAGCGCCAGTCAGGGTTTCCTGTAAATGCAGCAGATCTGCACTTAGCATGCAGCCAACATCTTCCTGGGAGCTTTAAAGCAAGAGATCTAGAATACAGATTGTTCAATCAATTTCTTTTTCAACTGTGGCAACATGTGCTCCATTTGCTAATGATACATTGTTGTTTCAACTTGATAAGCCTTAAAACAGGTTGGCTTTGTTTTATAAATGAAGCAGCAGCAAAGAACTGGTTCCTAAAAGAGATAACAATGGCCTGCCTCTCGTCATGAAGCTCTTCATAGTAAACCCAAACCTCTACTTGTGACTAACCAGTCAATCAATCAATGTATGATTGGTTCCCTTTTTCTTTCACTGAACACAAATACCAAAATTCATTTTCTCCGGGGAAAAAAAATTCTTATGTGTAATCAGTTTGTTGAGTAAGTACAATTTACCACTTAATCTTATTAATATCTTGCTTGGGGAATCTGAGCAGAGCAATTATGAAAGAACACTTTAACTTCATGTGGAATTTATTACTAACTTCAGCAGAAATATTGATGGGTAGTAAATGTCATTCGTCCATGGCTTTGTCAATAAAAGGACGGTTGCCAAGCATTTGGAGATCTGCAGACATGGCAAAATTAATGGGGTTTGTGAAGATGAGAGTTGGTAGACAATGGATAGAGAGTGCTTTGAGACTGCTTGACTCCTTGTCATTGATTTCTTGTCATTTAGATACCATGAAGGCAGAGCTTTTACAAAGAGCCTGGAATGAGTAGATTTGTATATAAATTGTACTTCTGTTGGGTAAAAGCAGATGCTAGAGTGGCACAATTTATGTGTTGGAATTGTCCTGGATATGGCCAGTCAAATGGGGGAAGCTGCTAGTTTTGACCAAAAGGATTATAGAGAGTGTTGCTGCACACATAAACAGAATGAAACTGGCTTCTCAGTGAAGGATGCCAGCGTGGAAATCTAGTGACCCAGAATAGAATGGCCTTAAAGAACAGTAAGAAGACAAAGCAATAATGTAATTATATGGCCTTGTGTAGATTAGAAGTGATCTAACCCATTATTAACAAATACAATTTGTTGAGACTCTGGTCTGAGAATTATTAGAATTTCCAGCTTCAAAAAACAGAGGTTTTTTTTTACGATTACAAGTAGCAAGAATGAACTAACATTTTTTATAATTCTATTTTTTTGTTTCTTCTGGCACACCCCCATAATGGTTACCAGCCCTCTTTCTAGAGTTACATGTTTTTAACTGTATTTTTTCATTGGTTAAATCCTTTAATGTTTTTAAGTACACCATCTTGTGGATTATGCACCACAGTCTGAAACTGACCGTTGTGGTAAAAGAAGAACTGTTTTTTGTAACCAACTTCTTACTACCCAAAGGAGTCTCAAAGCCACTTAGAATTACCTGCCCTTTCTCTCTCCACAAAGAAACCCTGTTATGTAGATGAGGTTGAGAGAGCTCTGAAATAAATGTGACTGGCTATATGTGGAGGAGTGGGGAATCAAACCTAATTCTCCAGATTAGAGGCCGTTACATTATGCTGACTCTCGGAGAATAGCGCTTCCTAGTCTCAGGAGATCCAAAAGGATTCCATGACTAATGGTATCAGAAACAACCAAGAGGTCCAGGAGAATTAACAGCCATGAAAGAAGAGATTGGCTGCCTAATACAAGAGGGTCAGGAAAGTGGAACACATCGAAACTGCCCATCCCATAGCACATGTCCATCCGAACAGACTGACCAATGCTGTTTCAATCCCATAACCAGGTCTAAAACAGACTGAAGTGGATCTATACAATCTGTATTATTTAGGAACCTCTGGAACAGATTTGAGTGTTTGATTAGAGTCTGGGGGGTGTAGATCTCTGCCATAGTGCTTTACAGGGGGACCTTGGCCCAGTCACACATTCTCAGCATAACCTACATCCCAGGCTGTTGTAATAATAAAATTGAGAAGAGAATAATATAAGCTACTTTGATACCCCTGTGGGGAGAAAACTGCAGTATAAAATAAATATTAAGAGGGATTTGCTCATCCTTGGGCTTTTCCACACATCTAAAAAAATAGTGTCATGCCAGCGAAAATGCGCAATGCTATTAAAAATCACGCCCCCCGCCATTTCTCACCTTCATGCACTTTCTTCTGCTGTTTTTTGCTGCTTCCTAGCATGGCTGCCTGAAACGGCGGAGGAGAGGGAAGCGCTATACACCCGACTCTTCCCCTGCCTGTCAGGCAGGCAGCCAATCACGTTTCTCCCTGTTTTAAAGTTAAACTTTAACTTAAACTTCTCAGTTGGGACATGTGTGCATCTATTCATAGATGTATAGTGCTTATTTTAATGCCACCCCCCAGCCATTTTGTAGCCAGTGTCAGAAATCAAAAAGTGCTCACTGGCTGAAAAAGGCTGGACTGTAGGCAGTTGCTCACTTTCAGACAAACAAACAAAATCCCTGTTCCAAAAACACACTGAAACTATTAGGGAGAAGCCTAAGCAAGAACCATTTCCCTGCTACCTTAATATTTTCATGTGCCTGGAACATTTTTGTATGGAGGGAAATAAAATGATTTGAACCCCTATGAACAATTGGGAGTGGCCCAGTCTTGGACAGCCCATCTGCTCTTTGTGAAAAGCAGGCTTTTGATGTTTAGATGTCTCATTGAGTTCTTCATTTTCTAGATTAATTAATATGCATTGTTTTGTGATTTATAATTGAATCATTTTCTGTTTAGAGATGCATTTTAATCAACTTAAAGGCAACAAATTAGTTTTGGGGGGCATTTGTTTTCATTTTAGAAGACTTTAATTTTGTTATGGAAAGAAGCATGATTCTGCTGCTCCCTTGTTGAAGCACAGGACTTTCTCCAGCCCTTTTCATCTTCTGTGAACTGACAGATAGTTTGGCTTAGTTATGATGGGGCTGTTTTCGTCACGATCGTCCATTATGTACAGCTTCTGGCAACCACAGGAATTGCTGTTTTTGTGCATTTAAATATCTGGGGAAAATACATTTATCCCATGGTGATATCAGATATCAAGTGCTGATTCCTGCAACGAGAACAGTGTTCTTCCCTATATCATATCTGAGGTTGCCAACTGACAAAAGTGTTGGCATATGCAAAATCTGGAGCATGTATGATCGGGGAAAATATGTAATTAGTACATTTAGACTAGGAACCTCCTAGTATTTTTCAAATACTCTCCTCCTGTGTCCTTTCACTTTACAAGTTGTTTCAATTCTCAATAAAACTTTTTATTCCTTGAGCAGCTGGTGCTCTGTAACTTTGCATATTTAAACTCTGCCAAGAAAAACAAAGTAGGCAGTGTAACAAAGTGGCATCCTTGGTTGAGTCACATCAATTCTCAGCCTGCCCATGCAGCTTGGAACAGAAACTGGCACTCTCTGTATTGATTTGAGGACAACCTGACCATTCTATCATTTGTTTTCTTCTGTGCAAAACTGGCAGAGATTCTTGTAAGTGGCTATGAGCTGTTGTCAGGTACAGAAAGGCTGCTGCTGCTGCTGCATGTGCCAGTATCACCCTCACAGTGTCTACGTGGCTTACTGTTTACTACAACGCATTGACTGCAACTGTGTGAAAAATGAAAAACCCAAAACATGTGAAATCCTGGGTTCTAACCTATCGGTGCTCCCTCCAAGTAGGCTGTATAACCCTAGTGCAGGGGAGGGAAGGTGCAGGTTGTCAGGCACAATTCAGTATGAGAACTCTGCTCTGGTTTGACCTCACTTTGGGCACCACAGTTAAAGACAAACTGGAGCATGCCCAGAGGAGGGCAACAAAGATGGTGAGGGTTTTGGAGACCAAAACGTATGGTCTGTTTAGCCTGGAGAGGAGATGACTGAGAGGGGATCTGATAACCATCTTCAAGTACTTCAAAAGCTGCCATGTAGGATGGAGCAGAGTTGTTCTCTCTTGCCCTGGAGGGACAACCAGAACGAATGGGATGAAATGAATTCAAAAGAAATTCCGTCTAAACATCAGGAAGAAGTTCCTGACAGTTAGAGCGGTTTCTCAGTGGAACAGGCTTCCTTGGGAGGTGGTGGGTTCTCCATCTTTGCAAATTTTATACAGAGGCTAGATAGCCATCTGAGAGAGAGGCTCATTCTGTGAAGGTTCAAGGAGGTGGCAGGTTACAGTGGATGATATTACTGCTTGGTCAAAACAGCTTTATCAGTGCTGTAGCGAGCCCAAGCTGGCTGCATGTGGGGGAGCATGGAATCAGACCTAGCTCACCTGATTAGATGTCTGTGCTCCTAAACACTACACCAAGCTGGCTCTCTGAGATCATCCCATACATGACAGGTGCATCTGGAGAAAGGTTGCCAGGACCCCTATGGGGGAGGGGAATCCCCTACTTCCAGCTCCCATTTTTCCATTGCCACCTAATGGCGATAGGAGAAAAAAGTAAAAGTAATCACCGGTCTGTCTTCAAATGAATACAGGAAATAATGTCAGTTCTCTCTAGGAATCACCAAAACTTGTTCAGGAGCTTGATGGGGTGAGGGGTAACAAATTTCTAAAACCTTTGCTTAGCGATTAGTTACTGGATATGATTTTGCAAACTTAAATGGACTCCGGGTAATGGTAGAGGACAGGGAGGCCTGGAGGATTATTATCCATGGGGTCGCGATGGGTCGGACATGACTTCGCACCTAACAACAATAACAATGATTTTGCATCTGAATTTGTTTTGTTTTTTTTGACTCAGCAGGCCTATGCTAAGTCAGAGAGTACAAATTGTTGTCTTTCTGGAATGTAATTTCTCAATAAGTTATTTAACCTCTTTCATTATAGTGCCCTAGCGGTTTTGCTAATGTGTAAATATTGGTGGGTGGGGTGGGGTGGGGCATGCAAGATGCTTTAGGGGGGCTGGCTGAGCAGCTTCAGAAGGATCCTGGGAAATGGAATGAGGGGTGGCGATTCCAGGCTTATTGGCCCGTCCTGCAAGGACATCATGACTCCCAGCCTCTAAGGAGAGGGTCTTTAACACTATGTAATTCTATTGTTTGCTGCACAGGTATTTTGTGTGACTGTGTACTCTTTGTTCTACGGCAGTAAATAAATAACCCACAAAAAGGTTTTATGGATTTGGGCATATTTCATACCACGTAAACAACCCTAGTAATGGCCCTGGGCAATCAAGCTGACCCAGGCCTTGCCTATAGAGTAAAAGTCTGGCTACAAATTGTAGATAATGATTCAACATTTCCTGACTGCATGCAAGCTATTTTTTTCTGCTGTAGCATAACTAGAGGGCTTAAATCTACCCAAGTGCCCCTCTGCTCCTACACAGAATTCACAGTATTAAAAAAAACATGTAGAAACCTTATTGGCAATAAAAAAAGAGAGAAATAAGAATCCTTGTGAAATAAAAAAAGAACTCTGGGGACAAAGGAGATATTCTTTGTTCATCACCTTGGCATAGCCTGAGCAAGATTCTTTTCATAATGCCTTTCTGCTTTTGTTTTTGAAATCCGGGAAAAGCAGCTCATGCTCTCATTAGAGGGAAGGCCCCTCCATCTGACAGAAAGGACCAAGGTGGTGTGTGTCTTCTGCTAGTCTAGCTGACAAACACTGTTGGGTCAATCATCCTGTCCACTGATGAATGATAGGTGCCTCTCATATATAAAGAGCTTACCTTAATGCCAGGCCAGCTACACCCTCTACTGTTGGGAGCAAGAGATCCTGATCTAAATGCTGATGTGTTGGTAGAAGCTAGCAAAGTAAATGCTTGTTCTTGATGCTGTGGGCTATTTTACAGTATGAATTTTGACTTTTTTAAAAGCTATCTGAATAGAAAGTTGTCCTGTACTACCAAGCCAAAGCATTGTTCCATCTAACACTGTTGATACTGTTTGAAAGACACTTTCCAGGGTCTCAGTCAGAGAATACCGAATACCTGCTACCTTTAGCTACCTTGGGCATTGTGAAGAGGCAGGATATAAATATTTGAGTTAACCAATCGATTAACTAGAGATACTAAGGACTGAAAACTGAACTAAGGACCAACTGGCAGCAGAGCGTGCACTCCACGGTTAAGGCACAGCTCCTCTCAAGTGATCAGCCCTGCCAGAGGGTTAAAAAATTGATGGTCTTCCATAGTTAGTCAGCGAGTGAAAACAAAAGAGAAAATGTGAGCCTTTCTTTCCATTCTTATCCTTCACTGTCACAAAGAAATGACTCCTAGCTTGCAGCAATGTCCTTCCATGACCCAGTTTGCATGTACACACAGCAGCATCAGGCTTGCTCAAAGGGCAACTATGGAATGATGTCTACATGGGAAGAATTGGCTATGCTGATGGAAAGACTTTTTTTATGGGTTGCATTTATATGATTCCAAGTACCAAGACAGAACGCTTCAAGAAAAAGTTTCTGCACTGTACTTGCCTTGAGAGGACCTTGCTAGGATTGTCATAAATTGGTTGTAACCTGACAGCATATACCTATGTGATGTATAGGTTGCTGTTTCCATGTGCTGCATGACATGTGCGCCTGCCCACAAGATTTGCTCATAGGTCTCTACCGCCACAAGATTCATGATCTCGGGCAGATCACAGAGACTGCCAAGACTGAGGACAACCACTCAGCATGAATGCAAAAATGGATGGGGTGACAGTGGTGATAGTCAGTCACAGACTCTTCATCCAGGCTACACACATTCATCCAAACCTTTGAACAGAGCCTATATCCCTACAATTGATTATCAAGGACATCAGGGTTTTTGACTGGAGGACATACAGACCTACACACATTGAGGCATATATAGACTCTGTTCACTAGTTGTGGTAGCACAGTCCTGCTCTGCCAAATCTTTTTTTTAATTCTCAGTTGACGTCTGAAAAGATCTAGTGCCCCATGTCCTTATTATTTTATTCATTCAATTTTTATCGTGCGTTTTCTCCAAGCAGTTCAAGATGAAATCTCAATTTATCCTTCCTACAACACAGTGAGGTAAAGTAATCTAAGAATGACAGCCAGAGGTCTTCTGATGAAGAGAGCTATGATTCTCAAAAACTCATATCCTGGACATCTTGTTGATCTCTGGGGTGCTGCTGGACATGAATCTAGCTTTCTGTTGCATATCATAATTGAAAATTATCTCTAAGCAGCTTCTGATAACTGCCAGCATTTGGCCATTTGTTTGATGGCAAACATCACCTGCAGTTACTCATCACCAATTAGGGCTGCCAGTTCTGGGTTGGGAAATACTTGGAGACTTTGGAGGTAGAGTCAAGAGTGAGTGGGATTTGGAGTGGGGGGGGTCCTCCGTGGAGTATAATGCAATTAAGTTCACCCACCAAAGCAGCCATTTTCTCCAAGGGAACTAATCTCTGTCACCTGGAGATGAGCTGTAAGGGGGACTCCCTAAAACCATGTAAGTTGGAGAAGTTACCTCCCCAACCTCTCAAAGTGCACAGCTAATGAGAAGCTGGCTTGGAGAAACCTCCATTCTTCCTTAGGACTCAAGTTAATTATCCAGAACAATCAATAATCCATATCAAGGCTCACTAGTCCTGTCATTTGTTATTATGGCTTAACTAATGTCAAAGTCTAGGCCCAGTAATTTAAAAACACCCAACAATATGGAACAGACAAAATAGTCCCTGTCAAAGCCAGTCCAAAGGAAGATGGTCTGACAGGAACAACTACAACAAGATGTCTAGGTCTGGGATGCAGAACTGACTTAAACAACCATTCTCACAGAGCAGTCCTGTCAGAGCTCTCTAATCTCCACCCACCTCACAAGGTGCCTGTTGTGGGGAGAGAAAGGGAAGGTGATTGTACCTCACTTTGAGACACATTCAGATAGTGAAAAGTGGGCTATGAAAACCAAGGGCCATTCCGCACCAGGATCCATGTAGCAAATTGTTTGCTGAATGAAATATCGACATTTTAAATAGTGGAATTCGTTGTTATGCATACCTGCCTTTGTAGTGGAATCCAGTTGCGTTTCTATCGTTTCCCACAGGGTTCCGGACTCGACAAAAATCGCTAGCCAGGAAGCGCTATTGCTGAGCTGTGTCGCACCCCTGGCCGTCAACCAGCCAATGGGCGGCGGTTATCATGCTCCCAAACAGCCCCTTTCCCTTTAAGGAAGGCTTTTTTTAAAAAAACACACCCGTTGCAAGGAATATGCGTTGATTCGTTGCAACGGAGAGACCCATCCAGCTAGCAGGTGATGTTTGAGCTGCCGTTTCATCGTTGCCATGCTCCCCCCCCCCGAGTGAAAAAAAAAATCCCCCCCCTCATGGGCGCGATTTTCGGCCGAAAACAGTGAGAAAAATAAAGGGAAAATAAACCAGCAAACGGGCCTCTGCGATGCTTGTGCTTGGTGACTTTAAACAGAGGGACTGCAGCCGGGGAAGCCTCACTGGATAAACGAAGGCTTGCCGGTGCGTTGATCTCTGCTCGCTTGGAGAAAAAAAAATGGCGATCGCTTCGCCGGAAGATCAGAGGAGAGAGCCAGGGGGGAGGGACTTTGCAGAAACCGCAACAATGGTAACGCACAGAACTTTCCCGCTAGTGTTGCAGATTGGTTGCAGGAGTGTAGCACTTTCCGGAGGATGAATCCACTTTTTGGGATTTCCCTGAAAGCGCTACAATGAAGCGCTTTTTGCGGATCGGTTTCAGGAGTGTTGCAGATTGTCAACGACATTGTGCATAATGGCAAAACTGTAGCGATTTCAATTAGTAACCATTGTGTTATTTTGGAGGAATGCGGAACGTCCCCAACTCTTCTTCTTCTATCCTTCTTCTCCCCACAACAGACACCCTGTGAAGTAGGTGGGGTAAGTGAGGTCTGGGAGAACTGTGACTAGCCCAAAAACACTCAGCTGGCTGCATGTGGAGGAGTGGGGAATCAAATCCAATTCTCCAGATTAGAGGCTGCTGCTCTTAACCACTTGGACCAAGCTGGCATTCTGACGTTCAGACGAGCTGTGTCCAATTGAGCCTTCTGTTTCATTCTCAATGAGACAAAAAAAAATGTCCTAAATTCCCATTTGGAAAGGAGGCCGTTCCCTCTCCCATCCAAAATGGTACTTATTTTTAATTTGGAAGAACTGTTTAGTGGGGCAAACATTAAAAATATGACTTGTCACATGCTGTATGTGTGCAGCCCACTTTACCAGCTCAGAATTCTATCATGTCATTGAGGAACATATGTACTCCAGGCCTGAGGTAGGATTCCAACCAAGATCTTCCATGTCCAGCAGATTTTCTACCACACTGATTCTCTGCTTTTGTGATGCATTAATGTAAAAGACAACAAGAGCCCCCTCTAACAATTGGCCTTTTTAAGGAGACTTTTGAGCCAATTCTTAACACCTTTCTGCTGTGTCAACTCTGAAGTGTGTGTGGGCTTTTTTTAACCAGTTGCAGCAGTCTGTAGACTGATTAACACAACATCTTCCCAGTTTGTAGCATCTGCTGCTCCATTAGACTTCATAGCATGAAAAGCATGCAAAGATTTTTGCAAGGTGAAAGGTACAACTGAGAAGATCTTCACATTACCATTCTAAACCGGATGTTATCCATTGTTTGCCCAATTTTGAGTAGAGCAATACAGGGACTGGGGTTTCGTACAGTGAATATCCTTCTGTTAATGAGCTGTCTCTGAAGCATTCTGAACAGTTACGCTCCCCCCCCCCCACACACACACACTTTTTTTGCCATGCAATTTTCCTTGGCATTTTTTTTTAACTGTTAAAAAAACTGTTAAACTGTTTTAAAAAATCCAAGGAAGATTACATGGCAAAAGGGGGTGGAGGAAAAAGTGGCATTATAGGAAGTGCTATGAACATTTTAAACCAACACAGCTATTTAGAAGCACAATTTTATTGTTGCCAGCCATTCAGTTGTACATGACTCTTGGCAATCCTGTGACACAGCTGTGGCCACCAACCCCGTTCCTGCACCGCCTCCCTCAGCCAGGCAATGTTCTGCCTGGTGTCCATTTCAACTGCATCCAACCACCGTGCCCTTTGTCGGCCTGGTTTCCTTTTCCCACTGACCAATCCTAGCGTAATTGATTTCTCCATTGAGCTGGATTGCATGCTATGGCCAAAGTAAGTGAGACAGAGTTTTGTAATTTTGCCTACCAATGATATATCAGTCTATGCACTGGAGTATTTCCTTGTTTGTGACTTTTGCTGTCCATGGATCCCACAGAAACCTTTTCTAACACCAGACTTCAGATGAATCAATTCTTCTCTTGCCTGAATTTTTCATCATTCAATTTTCAAAGCCATTAGTGGCTTTTGGAAATATGATAGATCTAACTAATCTACATTTGGTAGTCAGCTGTATTTCCTTGTTTTTCCATGTTCAGTTCAAGCTCATCATTGCTGAGCCACCCAGAGCAATTTGACATTTTATTTCCATACTGCAATCACCACTCTCATCAACTTATGATCCAAGAAAAATGAATCCTTGAATGCATTCAATCTCTTCACCATCAATTGTTATTGTGACATGCCTGTTTTTTTTTTGGTTTTTTTTGCAGTGGTCATTATTTTTGTCTTTTTAGAGTTTTAAGAAAAGGCCAGATTTCTTACTTACTGAAGACACTATCCTCCTGTTCTACAGGAGGATAGTGTCTTCAGCATACTGAAGATTATTTATATTCCCTCCTTCAGTCTTAATTCCAGTGTTTGATTCTTTGAGTTCAATCTCTGTCATAACAATCTCAGCATACTGAAGGGGTATGAAAGCCATTTCCCTCAAAAGCAGCTTAACCACCCTTTACCAACCCTATGCAAACACGTTTGTATTAATGAGTGAATAAATTCCTCTAGTAGTCCATTACTAAAATAGGTCTGTCTAAAATGACAGAACAAAACCTATTATCAACCAGTTACTAAAATGGAATACAAAGGCAGTTTGAAAATGGACTGAATATAAGCTGTTATTATTTTAGTTGGGGAGAGGATGAGAAAACTTCAGAAGCTACGATAGTTGGGTTTTCCAGTTTGCAAAAATAAAGGGACAGTATTTTCATATTGAAAAGTGGGATGGATTTAAGGGATTAGGCTACTTTTTAGCTGAAGAATATAGTTAACATCCTGCATAGCAGGGACAGAGAATAATCTGACAGGTACACCAGATGAGAGTTGCATGAAGGTGCTGCAATGGAGACTGGGGAGTGTAGTAGTCAGTTAGAACCCTGTAGCAATCCCTTGCTTTGACTGTCCTGACCAAAGAATCAGTGCTATCTCTAGGATTGTCAGGTTCATGCTTTGGATAGGCCATTTTCTGGTCCTACTACCTCTCTGCTAGGTAGCTAGAGAAATATTGGCAGGGAAGAAAGAAGGCAGTCATCATCATGCTGTGGCAATGATGTCACTTCCATTGTGACTGGAAGTGACAAAATCGCATACGCAATGATGCTCTAGTATTCAGTCATAACTATAAGGGTAAACGGTAGCCACCCCTAATAGGTCAGTCTCCTACTGGCAAGCTTAGCTAGTACTCAGAGGCAGCAGCTCCAGCATCTTTGGACACTGTGGAAGGGAACTGACCGAGACTGGGGAGATAGGGATGTAAGGGAGAAATAGCCAATAATATAATTATATTGCTTCTCCTCCCCCAGCAGACCTCACTGTATGGAGTGGTAGGGCCAGAGGAAGCCTTGGTCTGCCTCAAAGTTTCAAAAGATAAAAGAAGTCTAATTATTTTACATACCTACCAGTAAATGGGAATCTACTCTCTCATTACCTTAGATAAAGCTGTTGCAACTTCATCCTGCTGATAAAGAGGAAAGCCCTCAACTACCTTGGCATAATCACCAGACCAGCTGTCCTTATCTGGCCTTATCCAACAGACTCCGAGGGAACTGCAGAATCAGATTTAAAACACAGCCTAAATTAACATGTGCCAGCATTTACTGTATGGTGAGATGGTGAGGCTGTGGTTTTCAAAGGTGCCTGTGTCATTGTTTTTTGACAAATGATGAACAAATGGCCTTTTATATTTGTAAAAATACAAATGGCTTATTAAATGGTCAATTTGCATTTGTTTTAATACTGAAATATGCCCATGCCTTGTGCAAGGAAGCGTCCAGGGATAATGCCAAGAGTGTTCAACAGTTGTACTGTCTTAGTAGATTTTAAAAGGGGGGGTATGACACCAGAGATTGTAGTCTGTTGGACTCAACTGCCTACTTATTTGTTGGACAAATGTCCCCCCCTCTCCCCCAAAAAAAATTCCTTTGGAAAATGGTGGGAATTAAGGAATATCTGCCCATGCACTTGGTACTCTTACATTTTATCCTATATGTTTTTTCACAGCCATTCAGTCCCTTTTGTTATTTTTGAATCGGTTCAAATTGAAATATTTTCAAAAATTAGCATTATTATCTGTTATTTTTAAAAGGTAATCAACGGTGAAGGAAAAGTCATGTTCTGGAAAGAGGGGTTGGGAAAAGTCTTGAATTTCAAAAGTGTAGATTGTCCTGGTCCCATTTTTAGATGAATGCTTTGGTTGTGCAACCTCTGTAAGAAAGCAAGACTTTTGTTGTAAGGAGCACAAAAGGATTAAGATCTGATACATCTTCTACCAAGGGAATGCATTCTAGCTCAGAAAAGATATGGCAACGAGGAGCAAGACTAGGTTTCTTCCTGCTTTTAAATTTGTGATCTGTTATTCTCCTCTGCTTAAGGATTACAGCTAGTTTACATGACAGGGAATAATACATTACCCATGGTACCGTCTTCTTTAGGCAGCAGAAATGCTTCAATTGCTTGCCTCTCAAAGCTTTTAGGGACATCTGCAGAATTTACATTTCCAGAAATAAAAATCCTAGTTGTCTAGAACAGTTTTTTGGATAGCTCAAATGATCTTGTGGCTAATGTGGGGCTTGAGTTCAGATCTGTTACTGGTATCTTAGTGTTGTTTTTCAATCCCAGCTCCCAAAGTTGGGGAAATAGTCAAAGAGATATTCTGTGGATGTGGACATTTATAGATTATAATATCCATAGTGATAAACCCTTTAAAATATACTATTTAAACTCACTATGCTATTGCAAGAATCTTTTCCTCAAGAATGATGTCCCTACACACATTTCTTTAAGCAGTGGTACTCCAGATCTGAGAAGCAAACACCAAGGACATTTCTGCACATTAGTAAAAATTAGTAAATAGAGAGGCATGCCTGCAGAATGGCAAAGAAAACCTTTGAGAGGCATGCTTTGTTGAATAAAATATTCTTTTATTTCTAGCATTGCCTACATGCATATCTGCCTATTCGTTGCTCCAGGAACTTAGCCATTTTTAAAAGAGTAATTCTCCTTCCTGGGAACAAGCGAGAGGGAGGTGGGAGCAAGGGTGGAATGCTGCAGATGACTTTAGCATATTTTGAGGGTGGTGAATCCACTTTCCACGATTCCAAAAAAAGTGCTTTAAAATGGAGGATGTAGTAAGCTATAGAATCATAGAATCACAGAATCATAGAGTTAGAAGGGGCCATACAGGCCATCTAGCCCAACCCCCTGCTCAACGCAGGATTAGCCCTAAGCATCCTAAAGCATCCAAGAAAAGTGTGTATCCAACCTTTGCTTGAAGACTGCCAGTGAGGGGGAGCTCACCACCTCCTTAGGCAGCCTATTCCACTGCTGAACTACTCTTACTGTGAAATTTTTTCCCCTGATATCTAGCCTATATCATTGTACTTGAAGTTTAAACCCATTACTGCATGTCCTCTCCTCTGTAGCCAACAGAAACAGCATCCTGCCCTCCTCCAAGTGACAACCTTTCAAATACTTAAAGAGGGCTATCATGTCCCCTCTCAACCTCCTTTTCTCCAGGCTGAACATTCCCAAGTCCCTCAACCTATCTTCATAGGGCTTGGTCCCTTGGCCCCAGATCATCTTTGTCGCTCTCCTCTGTACCCTTTCAATTTTATCTACGTCCTTCTTGAAGTGCACCTTTTTGGCCCTGGCTCCAACCTGGTAGAATTAATTGCTGGTTGAAGTACAACCTCTTACAGAGCTTTTTGAGTTCTGGAGGGGATGCAAGATGGCACTCTTTCACCAGGCACTTGGCTGAGGCTGAGGACCACCATCACTATGAAGCTAGGCCCCCAGAAAGACCCCCCATTAATCCTTGGTTGTGTCTGGCCAACTGCAACTCTTACCTCCAGGCACAGAGAGCAAGAGTGATTTACATAGATTGTTTTAATGTATTTTAAAACTTAGATTAATTGTACTGGTTTTCAACGTATTGTGTAATCCACTCTGAGACTTTGAGGAGAGGGGAGACCTATACATTGAAATATAAATAAAATAAATATTCCTCTTTGCAAGAAATTGACATTTCCATGCAAGCATAGTGGTTAGAATGTCAGTTTAGCACTGGAGAAAGTGAGCTTCTCTCCTTGCTCTCCCATGAAATCTATTGGGCAACCCTGGGCCAGTTACTCTCTCTTCATCTAATAAATCTTCCAGAATTACTGTTAGGGCTTTACGGGGAGGGAAAAATCATGTCCGCAGTCCTGAGAAGGATAGAATAAAAATATGATAGATATTCTGGAGAGGCTGTAAGTGTGAGTGAAGCTGTTCATCTTTCTCTTCCAAAGTCTTTCTGTTAATCATGTAGCTTGGCAGAGATTGCTCTTAAGTACCTAAATGAATGGATGTTGAACTCTAATAGGCCCTTTATCTGACCACGGCCCAGAGCCCCAATATTTCTGAAGAAAGCCATCCCACCCGGTATTGCAACATCAACTTCCGACATTGCTCAGTGCCAGGTGTACATGCTTTCCATAAAGATTCTATAAAACTCTATGAGCCGGGAAGCTTTTATTACAGCTCTTTAGAGGTAAAAAGAACGATTCTCTCCCTAGGCACTTAGTGCTTTTCCTCAAGGAGTGCTCAGCCCAGGCTGTCAGGAAAATTCTCATTTTACACATGGGCCCTTCATTTCACTTTCTTAAAATCCTTATAGTGATTTCATGAACCCCCCCCCCTCCCAATTTTGCAAGTTGTGGGATCTAAGATTCCCTCCTTACCAATGGCCATTAATTATATTTGTTAATAAAAGATGGATTCAGGCTGGCTGTAGTAAGAGCTACTCTAAATTTACCACCATGCCAGAACAATGACTGTGGACCTATGTAAGGCTCAGATCCAGTCATTAGATTATATTAAACCAGAGTTGTGAATGCTTCACTGGCCTCTGGCAGGAGGGATGACAGACAGAAAAAGCATGGTGTGATACCAGGATGCCACCTCTGGGTGAGTGCACAGAAGGGATGTTCTTGTGTCACAGAACAGATCAGGGAAATCAACTGGAAGTGATATTGTGAAACTAATGAGGTGGAAATGATGTCTCAGAATCATGTTATATCACACACACCCTTGTTTTTTTGTGCTCACCTCTCACGTGGGCAGCCGTGAATGCTGGAGTTCCAGGGTTGGCAGATCCCCGGCCATGGCAGGGGACACTGCTGCTGGAAACCCGGTTTTCCTACCATCAGTTTTTCAGATTGCAGGAGGAAAAAAAGGTTTTTGGAATCCCTTGTGACTTGTGCCATCATTTCTGTGGGAAAGTCTGCAGGAGGCATTTTGCTGCTTTAGGAAGGGGCAGAAATTGTTATTTCACCACAGATTATGCAGCAATTTCTAGAGCAGTATGACACCCACAGTGGTGGCACAAGTAATTTTTTAAAAAAATGCCATTAGCCTGATGGCATGACATTATTTCTAGGGAAAACCCAGAAATGATGGCATAGATGTCACGGTGAGGGGTGGTATATAAATTGAATTAATTAATTAATTAATTAATTAATTAATTAATTAATTTACCTTGGTGTTGCTAGAAACTCTAAAGCAATTCCTAGAGATATTGTGCTTTTGTCAATGGTACCCCTCCCCATGTCTTTGCTCCTCCGAAACTTCTTCTGGTTGCCAAGCAATTGCCTAGAAAATTGCTATCGTTCTGATACCATTATGATACTTCTAGTGCTGTGGTGTCAAACCTATGGTGCGTGTGCCAGAGGTAGTCCTCTATGTGGGCGCATGTGCTGTCATCCCAGCACAGAGTTTTCTGAGTCAGCCTGCATGAGGTCCAGCTTCCCAAATGACGGGGAGGACTTTTCTCATGTGTTCTCTGGCCCAGGAAGCAATTTGCTGGTTTGGGTCACTTAGCTGGGCTGGTGTCTACAAGCACTGGCGGGAGCAGGAAGGCTGCACTGAACGGAGCCTAGGGAGGGCAGAGCTGGGCCAGACTCCACCAGAGATACCACACACCACTGCACACATGGCCCCACAAGCAGCCCCTAAAATGGAGTGAAGGTGAAGAAGGAAGGGAAGGGAAATGTGTGGAAAAAAGGGGGAACAAAACCTACAAATAAGTGGCCCAACAACAAAGGGGCAAAACGAGGGGAAAGAGAGGGGGAAAGGGTCATAGAAGAAGGGGGGGCAAAATAAGGGCAATAAGCAAAAAGGGCAAAGATGGGATTTGACCAAAATTGGGGGGTGGGGGGAGAGAAATCAGACAAGAGGAATCAAAGGGTGGGAAACAAAACTGAACTTCTGCCACCATTGCAAACTCTATTATTTTTGTTTCTTTTAAGACAAAGGATGTTAATGTATGTGTTTTTTTTCTAAACTTAAACCACAGTATTCAGGTTACATTGCTGTGTTGGCAATTTGCAATAAGTGGGTATTGGGTTGCAGTTTGGACACTCAGTCTCTAAAAGGTTCGCCATCACTATTCTAGTATAACCCAGAAGTGATGTCATCAAATCAGACAAAGCTTCACCTGAGAACTCTATGTTAAATCATGGAGTTCTGACCACATACTAGACCATAATGATGTTACTGGAGAGGGTCCTCCTCCCCTGAATGTGAGTCTCCCACAGGTTGCTGGCCCCAGGTTAGCAATCCTTCCTTAGTTGCTGTATGAATATACAAGATTTTTAGTGTACATGATTGAACAGAATATGGGGAATGCCTCTCAGGGGTCCATGGAAGAGATTTGTAGTTAGCATATTTAGGTCAGGAACATCCTGATTAATTAATTAATTTTTTTGTTTATATTTGTATTTGTTGACCACCACTCCCGGACCCAACCGGCTCATGGTGTTTTAAAATAAAACCTAAAAACCCTCATAAAACCCCAATAAAAACCAATATTGGTGGCAAAAACTCCCCTTTCCCATCCACCCATACCCTACCATAACAGTCATTGGGGGGGGGGGGAATCTACTGCCAATATCTGGCCTATGGAGGGAGGGACCCAATCTTTCTAGCCTGGCCTCAACCAAATGGCCTCTTACAGGCCCTGCGGAATGCTGACAGATTTAGAGATTTTCCCAATAATTTCCTCTATGTCCTGATTGGCTCAACTGGAGACTTCCTGATTCTTTGAGGACTTTCTTCCTGCTTGCCTCCATGAACAGACAGGAACAACAGAACAGTTAGACTTGGGAATCTCTCTTCTCTCGTTCTATATATAATTCTTTCTCTCCTACATAAAACTATTTTATTGTTTTAAGCAGGTAGGTGCTTTATACCTCTTTGCTTATCTAAACTCTGCCAACAGCAGTTCTAGGTTCCTGCTGACCTCATTTATCCTAGCTTTTACATAAATCAGTTCCAAGTTGTGCACTTGCCTTCTTTACCGCCACATGACACTGTGTGCTCATATTTAGCTTACAGTCCACAAGTACCCCAAGATCACATTCACACACACTGCTACCCAGAAGGGTATCTCCCATCCAGTAAGGTAAAGGTAAAGGTAAAGGTATCCCCTGTGCAAGCACCAAGTCATGTCTGACCCTTGGGGTGACGCCCTCCAGCATTTTCATGGCAGACTCAATACGGGATGGTTTGCCAGTGCCTTCCCCAGTCATTGCCGTTTACCCCCCAGCAAGCTGGGTACTCATTTTACCGACCTCGGAAGGATGGAAGGCTGAGTCAACCTTGAGCCGGCTGCTGGGATTGAACTCCCAGCCGGATGGTTCAGACAGCATGTCTGCTGCTTTACCACTCTGCGCCACAAGAGGCTCCCATCCAGTATGCATGCTTTTTATTTTTATGATCCAGAAGTAGAACTCTACACTTCTCCTTATTGAATTGCATCCTGTTCTCATTTGCCCACTTTTCCACCATGTTCAGATCTCGTTGAACTCTATCTCCATTTTTGAGCGTTTGCTACTCCACCCAATTTGATGTCATCTGTGGATTTAATGAAAACTTCCTCTAACCTCTCATTCAGACCACTGATTAAAATGCTGAAAAGTCCAGGGCCCAGGACCGAGCCCTGTGGCACCATACTACTCATCTCCCTCTGATCTGATGAAGCACCATTGACAACTACTAGTTATGACCTAATTAGTTATAGCCTAACCAGATTATAATTACCCCCTAATGGGGGGAAATGGGTTCCCTTTCCTAGTGAATCTAAAAGAAGCATTAAAAAATGTCTTGGCCTCAGAAGGACAACTGGCTAGTCTTTATTCTACAGCCAGGCTGAGTGAGCCCATTTATCGAAATGACATTTCATGGAGCAAGGCTGAGGGCAACAGCTACCTACCACAAGATACTGTTAAGCTTGTCAACTGAGCCAGCGTTGGAGCAAGACAAGACTGTCAGGCATAGTTGATGGTTGCTGCAACAATAATTGCCAGACTGAAGCCTAGAGCAAAGTCCTTGTCTCCAGCAGCAAATTCCTTTCAAAACGGTTTGCTGCTGCCAGTTCTGCCAGTGAATTGTCTCCACTCTTGTCTAGTCTTGACACCCCCCCCCCCGGCTTCTCAACACACCCATTGCTGTAGCCAGAATTTAGATTTTGAAAAAGGAAGCTCAAGCAAGTCCTGCCATTTGTTCCAGCTAGTGTCATCCTTTTGTCTGCCTGGCCAGATCTTGCAAAGGGGTTGCAGCAAAATGTATTTCTTTTCTCTGGGTCCATCTTTCCATACTTTCCTCCTCCTCCTTCATTTTACTCTTTCATGATCTGCTGTCATTTCTCCCCACCCTACCTTCTAATTTTGGTGTCATCTCACCTCCTTTATTTTCCTGTCTTGATCTCCACTTCTCATTCCTATCCCAATTTGCAGCTTAGAACATACTTAAAATTAGTATAGCAGCAAACCTTGTTTAGTATTATGAACAGAAAAAGGGGGGGTCAATGTTAATATTTCTCTGTAAACTATTATCAAAAATAATAAAAGGCTGCTCCCCCATGCACATACATACACCCTTTATATGCATGTTAATATCAATGTTACTATATTTTAATAGTTATAAATATGAAACAGATTCTAGAATCCCCACCTACATTTTAAATACTGTTCAATCAGTGTTTTCTTCTTGTATTGCTTAGACATTTAATATCCTATTAACATTGATACTTTGTTAGGCATTAAGCTCCATGTTGTATGACAAGTCACATAACATTTGTTGATTTTTGTAAACACTTACCACCTGGCAAGCTACATTTGTGACCTGTGCCGCCATTGATAAGGAGGTGCCAAAAGTCAGCCCCAGTCTCTTGATCATGTGCAAAGTTGTTAATTGTGCTCTGTCAAGGCAGGGGATGTGTGGAGGAAACTTTCCTATAGAATCGCCAAGGGGGGGCAGACATGACTGACTGGATGACATCATCATCAAGGCAGGGGAGGCATGTTTCTTCACCTGGCCCCTTCTTCCACAGCCACAAGACCTTTGTCTTCAGGGAGCAGAGTTTCAGTTGGCTCTGCTGGATCCATCATTCCATGGCTTCCAGACTTGGTCACCCATCAGCAGATAGAGCTGGATATCATCAGCATACTGTTGACACCCTAGCTCATACTCCCAGACCAGGTGTACAAGAGGGCACATACAGACATTGAAGGATCTGGCTTTGACTTAAAACCAAACCTTAAAAAGAAAATTATGTGCAAATTTAACTATTACTTACAGTGGGGGATATACTGCCACTATGGTGCTACTTTCATTTTGTTTGTCATTTTAAATCTTCAAATGTAAGGGGATATATGATGAGCCTGGATACATTACATTGCTTCCTGTTTATCCCTAAGTCCAACTACATGAAGCCAGATAGAAATGTCCAATGTGCTTTCTGTACCATGATTATGGCAAAGGACTGATGACCTGAGAGGCAGTGGGGAATGGTGTCTCTGTACTCCTGACTGACTCAACTGCTGAATGCATCTGGACAGTTTCATGGCTCATGACAAGCCATGTCTTATGGCAAGTTCACAATGAGCTTTTACAATTTTTATTGATGTCTGAAGTTTGTGCTGTCTTGGTTATTCATCTCAAACACCATGTGAGAACTATGACCCCTGATTTGTTCTTTGGACCAGCAGAATAGATTTGCTAAATTGGAATGAGTCATCTACATTGCAGCAGAGGCACACTGGGGCTCTTAGCATTGATGTACAGTGCATTTCCCTGTGAATATAAGGATTTAGACTTACCAGCTGATTCAGCATTTTCATCAACTCACTGAAACCTTCCTCCAATTCTCCTCTTCCTTTGTCTTTCCTGGTGTGTGCTTGATTTAGAAACACATCTGTTCCTGATGTGTAAGTTGTGCCATGTGACTGACTTCTTTGACACATTGTGATCATTGCTATTTGTGGACTGTAGCATGCTGTACACGGCACCCTATGGTCAAATAAAATTGGCGGTTCTCTGTCCCAGAGGATCTTACCATCTGAAACAGTATCGAGCTTGATTTGTTTGTCTTCCTCAGTGGCTACAATGAGATGTAACAGGCCTTGACAATAAAGAAATCTTTCTTCTCTCCGCCTTCCCTTGTATGGTACAAATAGGTCAAGGATACTGGCTGCAAAATTTTGTCAGCACTCTAGCCCATAGAAAGAATGGTGTTTGACTTCAAAAACTGGACATGAGAGGTCTGCATTTACTCTAGCAGCTTAGTACTCACCATCATGATCTCAGCAAAAGTACTGAACTTGTGTGATGATATTTCAGATGACATGACAAGTGTGGCATACTGAAAACCAGTTATGTAAAGTAGATAGTGCTAGACTTGGATTGAGGTAAAAGACATTTGAAGACCTCTGCAGACATAAAGCCCATAGGTGTTCTCAGAAAGATTATAACAATTCATAGGTTGTTGTAGGGGGAAAATAGGTTACCCTTATGTTTTGGGTGGAGGGATCGTTTGGACATGAAATTGGGGTGGGTGGGCAGGTAGATGTGAGTTCCTGCATAGTGCAGGAGGTTGGATTAGATGACCCTGGGTGTCCCTTCCCACTCTATGATCATATGATTCTATATATGTATATTGTCCTTGGATTCTTGGAGAAAGAGTCTGAAGGCCAAACTACATAAGATGATTTTTTTTGGTAATGACTTAGGTCTGTCTTCTGCTGTCATTCCATGTGGTGGCGAGAGAAAAAATTAAACCATCACCAACAGGCCATCACTTCTGTAAATAGGGTTCCCAGGTCCATGCTGAAAATGTTGAGGGTGGATCCTGAGGAGAGCAGGCTTTGGGAAGGGGAAGGATTTCAGTGGAATATATTATCATGAAATCCACCTTCCAAGATGGCTATTTTCTCCAGGTGATCTGATCTCTGTCACCTGAAGATCAATTGTAATTCCAGGAGATCTCCTAGCGGATGGTATTCTTATAAATTCATAGAGTTTCTGGTGATTCATAGAGGTGATGTCAACTCTGGATTTCTACTGGAAGTGAAATCTATAGCTGCTCCCATGTTTTCTCCTTCCCATTTTCCTGCTAGCTGTGAGATCAGGCCTGGGAAACCAATTTGTCTTGTGCAATACTCTGTTCATGTTCAAATACAAAATGGGATAAATAACTCCTCTTTTGATTGCATCAGGTTGGGAAAAGAGCCTGAGAGATATGAGCCCCTTCTCTCCCTGCAACCTGGTTCTGATCCAAATATACCCATACTGCTGCTGTGTGGCTATGGTGAGAGAGAATCAGGTCTAGGGAACTGGGACTAGGAATGGGTACACACCAGATTTTTTGTGGTTTGTTTTGATTTGTGGCTTGTAGCCAAACCACAAATCAAACCATGAACCAATGCAAACTAGGCGGCCGGTTCATGAACTGAACCAGTTTGTAGCAGTTCATGACCCTTGCTTTCTCATCCTTACTGCTTTTCACTGGAAGCAGAAAGAAAGTGTTCTCCCTGTGAAAAGCAGTGGAGAGCAGAAAGCAGGACCTTAAATGGCTTGGATCTATTTAAATCCCAGATTTCTGCTTCTCATGAACTGCCACAAAAAAGTTGTGATGGCTCTTCAGCTGGTAAACCACAAACCAGTCAAAATTCATCATGTTCATGAACCAGTTTATGTGCTATCCTAACTGGGACCCAGCTCATTAGAAATGTTTGTGTAGCTTGACACATTGTTGATGGAGCAGGAAAGAAAGCTGGCTGTGGATTTATATGATTGCTGAGTATACACATCCATCTAAGAGATATTGCCTAGCTATCTTTTCATTAGCATTGTTAAATTTATTGGCAAGATCAGATGAAGTTTAGATTCTTAGGTTGAAATTTAGAAAGATCTGCTTCTGGGTTTCTTTGAAATTTCTAAGGTGTTTAGTGTCACTTTGAGTGACAGCTCTACAGAAAGGAAGACCTTGAGTCATTGTAAGAACTGGATAGAATGATGGATTCAAGTCTTGGAGATCTTTGTACCAGTGTAAAGGTACCACTTTCCATCTTTAGCATTCCCTTTCCCCAGGCTAAGAAGACAAAATAAATTATGCTGATATGGAGTCCATCTAGCTTAATATCTGCTGGTGTGTCAAGTGTTAGAGGGATATTTTTTCACAGGTGTGCCAAAAGCTTCCATCTGAAAGATTTTATATGTTGTCTCAACATGGAGATTGTGCAACTCACTACCATGACCAACAATCCAGTTCATAGCTAGTAATTCCATATGCCTTCTAGATTCTGTTTGTTTAGGAAAATGTAGTCTATTCCACATAATAACCTTACTCCTGATATGCTGTGTAGTCAGTCTCTAAATTTCAGAATCAGCTTGGACTCAAGGGCTCTGCACCTTGTCCTTGTTTCCATACTATTTCCTATTTTAAATTCATTGTTTGTTTTTATTTACAGTGAGTCTCAGTCCAGTGAAATCTCAAACCCTTTTCTTTGAGATGTGCACACTGAAACTGCGACCTTCTGGATGTAAAACATCTGCTCTACCCCCATAAGCAATCCAAAGCTAGTCCATCCACACACCTATTAAGAAAAATCCAGATTGAATAACCAAGAGTCATGATCACAACAATATCCCACTAGACATTGTTTCAAAATATTCATAAAAACATAGGAGGTGCCCTGCCGGATCAGACCACCTACCCTGGAGAGCCAATTAAGGTCTTTCTTTTGTGTTGCCTCATAGCAATGGCAAGAGATTTGCTGTTTCTGGATGTGAAGGTTCCTTTTAATTCCCTTTCCCACTTCTCCATTTGTCATTTGTTCTGTTTCACCAATATCCCTCATTTGTGTTGACATATGCATAATCTACTGTGACCATGATTGAACAGAATATGAAGAATGTCTTAAAGGGGCAGTGGAGGAGATACGTATTTAGCATAGTTTGATTAGGAACCTCCTGATATTTTTCAAATAATCTCTTCCAGTGTCCTGATTGGCTCATTGGAGACATCCTGCCCCTTTGAGCACCCTTCAAACTGAATGAATGCCCAGCAACAGTCAGTTGGTTATGCCTCTCCTCTCTCTATACAAAGTTTGTTTCTCTTCTAAATAAAAAATATATATATTTTTTCTTTTAAAGCAGTCTGATGCTGGACTCCTCTCTTTGCATATTTAAACTCTGCTAACAGTTTTGGGGATCCTTGGAAACAGCAAGTGCTTTCAAGAGCAATGCATAGTCAGACGGAAGGGTGATTTCCCTCACCATCAGCCTCCTCCTAACTGGTAGAGAGGCCCTTGCTGGTAGGAGTGCTAAATTAATTGCAGCTTATTAAAGGGACCATGTCCTTAAGTGGTCTTCAGGCTGCAAGGTTTGTGGACCCAGAAATGCTTGTAGAGACTTTATTATACATTTATTAAAAACACAGTTTGCATCAAAAACCACATGCAGCTGCCACTCATGCGAATGGGGGGAAAATCAGCATGTAAGCAGTGTCCTGCATTCATTACTGTGAATGGGGTTAGCTGTCCCTCCAAGCAAGAAGGTAGAAAGACATAATGCTTTGCAAATGGCTGGATATTGCTTGAGATGCCATTTTCATAATGAAAATACCATTATATATTATGTTGCTCACAATGTAGAAGCTCCATGGGCAGCTGTCATCCTCCCCACTTCTATTATCCTCCCTTGCCATTATCCTCAGGGCAGGGATTTCAGTCTTGTTGCAAATAAAACTTGCACCAACAAAAAAAGCCCTGCAGAAAGAAACAAAAACATGCGTTAAAACAGGCATAGATTAATATAAACTCCCATATTGCTTCGAGGGTGGAGGTGCGGCTGGGTGTGGGGGGCAGCCCATCTAAGAATAATAGTTTTGAAACAAGAAGAGTGTCCAAAGCACCTGCCATTGCAGAAGATCCAGAGAGAGCATAATAAAATATTGGCTGCCGTCCAGATGTTCACGCTAAATCCGAAATGCTCAGGGGTTTGTCCTTTCTGTTTTGTTTGGATGAGCTAGGGAGCCTCTCTTGAACATAATGAACATTCCCTGCCTGCATGTTCGACAACACCAACCCCGCCAAGTATCCCAAGACAGAAGAGAAAGCAGGGAAGCCCCTGCATGTTATTCATGTGAATCTTTTGCTGGATGGCATGCCTTATCTGCTGGGCTAATTGTATGTGCTGCATCATTGCTATTATTTCACATGATCACGGCTTCCTAGGAGAACCCATTTCCCCAACCCACAAGAATTCTACCCTGATAGGGTTCTCTTCCGCCTGATACATTTTATCTTAGTGATCCTTCATTTTAGCCAATGAGTATTTCCCTCTCCTACATATTCTGAAGACAGGGTAGAATATAAATCCCTAAATAAATAAAATAAAAATAAGCCCATGAACTGAAAGTTGTGTTCATTTCAATAGAAGTGCTACAGAACTTCCTATTGGCCTGTACTTGTAGGGATTTCTACATTCTCTTGGCTGGTTAAAGCACTGCAGGGCTAGGTGTTAGAGCCATATAGAAACAAACTGTGGCAGACTTCCAGTACTGGCACTGAGCAAAGAGAATAATGCTGAAAAGATTATAATGCAATAAGAGGAGGTGCTGGGAGAAGAACTTTGTTCCCCTCTTTTTGCAGAAGGTGTTTTTGCCAACCACTGGAATTCTCCAAAGGAAGGAGGAACTAACTTCCACTTGGATCCATGTGCCATTTATTATTTTTGTGCTACTATAATAAATCTACTTCTTTGACTTTTTTGGTTGCATGACAGGGTGAATGACTACAAAAACATGGTACCCAGCAATGTGTAGGTCATTCCTTGCTCATATGTCAGTGTTGTCATGTCTCCTCATACCTGCTATGCAAGAGATAATTTGCATTGTCTCACTTATGTATTCCCTGTTTTGCAGGGAGGATCCCTTGAGTGTTCAGATGCTAACCTCTGGGATCCCTCAGAATTATAGCTTATCTCTAGCCTACAGAGATCAGTTCCTCTGAAGAAAATGGCAGCTTTGGAGAGTGGACTATGACATTGTTTCCTACTGAGATCCCTCCCTCTCCAGGCCCCATTCCCAGATCTCCAGGGCTGCTTCCACAGTGACCTTTAATTTCACATTAGCACTGTTCTAGCTCTGCAAAATTTTCTCAGGTTCACATTAAAATGAGGTTCTTTAGGCACAGCTTCGGAGGAAGTGTCTCTTCCCACAGCTTTTTGGGAGTTCAGAGAAACCGTGAATTCACAGCAATCCAATGTGTGTGGTTGGCATTCAAAGTGGCTTCTTACTTCTTTCCCTGCCCTCAGTATGCTTGCACTGACCTGTGAGCCTGCCTACCTGCTTCGCTGCCTTCTGCTTCATTGCCTCTGTACCCTGCCACCATTTTTTAAAAAAAATATTTCTGGTTGTGTTAAGATGCATGATCGTTGTTAGAAATTAATGCGCCCACAAAATAAAAAAACCTTTATCGCCATTTAGCAACTAAAATCAGCTTAGAATGACCACCTAATGTGTGTTCGGAACTCTAAGGAACCCTTCTAATCCCTCTAACCAGGGCACTAGATGTGGGGATTCAGATATATGATTTCTTGTCGTCTTTTTCCTTTCTATCTGATGGCATTAGGACGCATGATCGTAATTATGATTATGCCCCCCCCCCGAGGGCATCCCTGAAATTATTTGTGGCCCTGCATTTGTTGCTTTTGATTCAGCCTGCCTTTTTCCTGCCCTTTTTGCAGGGCAAGCCAGAAATGGCATCATTTCCCCACCCCCTGCGTTTCACCTTCTTCCTGAACAGGCTCCCCCCAGATCATTTCAGCTTTAAAGTACAAATTTAGAGTCTAGTGGCACCATAAAGACCAACAACTTTTTATTCAAGGCATGAGCTTTTGTGTGCATGTACACTTTCTCAGATAATTACAAATTCATTAAATTGAATGTGTGAATGTGTTATTACGCATGCACAAAGAAATAAAAGAGGAAAAATGAAGGGGGTAGGGCTGCCTGGCAGGCACTTCCCCCCACCTGAAAAAACAAACAAACAAAAAACAACAACATGGGAGCACGTGCCTCCGAAGTTCATGTGAACTGCATGAAAAGAAAGCAAATTCTCAGTATTGGAAACTACATGTGCAGATGGCCACACACAAATGCAAAGTCAACCTTTGCCTGAACTTCCACAGTTCTGCATGGCCTGCAAAACAGAGCTCCTCCACCAGGCATTCATGTTATGTTGTAATTGTTACTGATAGATTGTGTTGTTCTGTTGAAAACTGTATAATGTTATAGATTGTTATAATGTTCCATGTAGATTTATGCAGTGTCCCATGTAAATGGCCCAAAGCCGTAAAGAATGGGTGGTATAAAAATCCAAGTAAATAAATAAAATAAAATAAAATAAACCTCCTGAGACCAATATGCAGGAGACCCAGAGAACACGGACAACTGTGGAAATGGCCCAGGAGTCTCCCAACTTGGATCTAGCAATCCTATCCCCCGCATCACCCTGTGGCAGGCAGAGGGGGACCTGGCCATCCTACTTGAGTGAGGGTCACATCCTCAGAATTTAAACATCTCTATGCTAATCCATAGTTTTCATAACCATCCCAATCCAAAGTGTTTCAGTGTTGGGACTGCTAGAAGGGGCCACAAAACGTTTTGAAGTACATATCCCTAGTATGTCACCCACCATACTTAGTTAGGTCTCTATTCAAGCAGACATTAGCAATTTCAGAAACTACATTCACGGCCATCAGGACCCCCCAACACATGCAGTTACCATGCTGTCAAAACAAATGTAAAGTGCTATTTGGTGCTACATGGTATTCCTAAACTGACCACTGTATTTTTCAGGGTTCTGGTATTGATGTATAAGCATGCAAATTATACACACTGCATGTTCAGACAGCATAATGGCTGCATGTGTTGGAAGGATCTATGTATAGTTAGGAAGCTCCTACTACCAATGATTATAACATCTGACAAGGCTTGTAATCATGTCCTCAACTAGCAACCCAAACACTTGCACAATGGTTGCATGTAGAACCTTGCAGGTAGCTTGTATTCTGGATACGAGCATTTGATGGGCTCTTCGTATGCATGGATTTAATTCCTGAAAAGGGCTAAGGTCTGCTTGAGTAGGGGCCAAACTAAATGCCACGGGAGACAAACGAGGGGTGTGTGCTTCAGAACATTTTGCATCTATTTTGGATTTGAATTTCAGGTAGGGCAACATTTTTTTATCCTGGTTTTTATGGAGTGTCCTCCCCCCTCCCCCCTCCTTCCAAAGGCAGCAAAATTGCAGAGGGAGGGAGAAAAAGAAGAATTTGGTTGCAGAATTTGTATTTCATTGTTGTTGCTGTTGAAGGCATCTTCCCATTGCTGGCAACAGAGGCAGCAGAGCCTGCTTCACAGCTGAAAAATGGCAAATCAGGTCCAGGACTGCCATAGCAGCCCTTTCCTGCCATTGCTCTGGCTTTGTGTTGTCCTTGTTTAAATCACAACCCTTTGGTTGCAGAGAGGAAGAAAACGGCCCTCATGACTGCCCAGTAGGGTGGCCAGCTCCAGGTTTTGGGGTGGGGCCAGAGGAGAAGGGGCTTTGAGGAGGAGAGATACACCATACACTCCACCTTCCTAAGCAGCCATTTTCTCCTGGTGAACTGATATCTATCACCTGGACACCATGAATTATAGTGGGAGATTACCCTACAGTCCGGTCTCATGGCAGTCCAGGAGCCCACCAGTCTGGCTGTGATTTTCTCACTGTGGGATCAGGCTCTGCCACTTCTTATGCCATCAACTTCAATGGGGACAATGCCGGCATGATAAGTCTGGGGCTAGTTCTCCCCCCCCCCTTTAACAATTAAAAGAGCCATGGGTGGAGGCAAAATAACACCACATCTTTATTAGACAATATGGGTAGACAGGTGGGGGAGAGAGGTGGCTCAGTGTTCAGAGCTATGTCAAACTGTCAGGTGTTGTCCTTGTTCAGTAATTCTCCAAATCACTTCACGTTTGCAGCCTTCACAGTAGGGTGAGCATGGGCCCATTAGAGAGACAGAAAAAACTGCTAATGCTTCTGTTCCTGATTTTCATCTTTATGTAGGTCTTCCTTAGCAAGATTATTATGTGATATAAAGCATCCTAAAATGGAATATATCTGTAATCCACAGCATAATAAAAAGGCAATAACATAAATTAAAAGCTGCCTATGTATATTCCAAACTGCTTTCTTCTAGTACAGTTCCTTGCAGAAAATGAAAGTTAGGGTGCCACTGCATTTGAGTTGGGGATTATGATTTCATCCCTTCATTAAGGAACACAATTATTGCCTTAGAACTTACTGGTATCATGTACCACTGGCAGTGGTGCCTGTGGAGTGGGGATTTAGGGAGAGATTTTACCTACAATTTTGAGTACATGGTAGGGCTTTTGCCCTGAAGCTGCCATTTTCTCTGTACCAACTGTGGTCTGGGGATCAGTTGTAATTCTGGGGAAGCTCCTGGCCCCACCCTTTAGGGAAGAAGGTTTTAATAAAAAGGAATGCCCAATGTCTCATTCAGACCATTGGCCTAAGAGAATACCATGGCTAATAGCATTGATAGCTGTTGGAAAGTATTGGGGAAATCAACATGGTCATATCCCCTCCCCCAATCTCTTGTCCATCTACCACTGTCAGCATGGCAAACAAGGCAGTTTAGCTCTGTATTGAAAAGAATGGGAAAATCCTTATGTGAACATTGGAATATTGGCACCTGTATCAAAGGGCTGGATTGGGGTGTACTTTTTCTAGTGTCAGGAAAAGAACAGCTTTGACAAACTCAGCACATTTTCCTTTTAGGCAATGGAGACACATAGGAATAGAATGGATATGAATAATTCAATTCATCTGCACGACCAAGTACTATGTCAGTCAAGATAGCAGGTGAGGGAGACCCCAACCAACAGTAGTTCATACTTGTGAGTTACCAGAAAATAGCAGTGTTAATATATTTTAGGTAAGTCAGTGAATGATGTTTTGCTTTCCTTCAGGAGATTTATCAGCCAAGAGAGGAACCTTTGTCGAATGTTTCCGAACCTGAAATATAAAATAGAGGCTAGTAAACACAACCCAATGGTGTGGAAAGATGGGCTTTGGGAGTCATTCATGATATAAATCCGGCAGGTTTTTACAGTGATGTTCTGCTGGCAGGTTTTTAAGGTCCTTGATTTAGAACAAATTCCTTGTTGCCACTGTCACCACCCACTATATCCAAGCCTATCCTACCATTGTCAGAAGGCTGCTAAGTGATGTAAATCAACTGATTGGTTTCGGCAACTTCGTTCCAACACAGTCATATATTTCTGCAGCAGCAACCAATCTGCCCAATAAATACAACACAACTGAAGATGGAAATCAGGCCATGAAATTTCTTCCTCCGGCAATAAATACCAATAAAAGAGAGGCTTCTAAGTTTTTCATATTTGCACATAGTCCATGTAGACCTTCAACTATCACAAACACTGCCTAGTTTGCTATAGAATGCCATACTTGGGGATGTTAAAAAGAAGCAAAATTGCTGCAGGCTTCTTTCATGTCTTGCAAATTATTTAAATCACAGTGATATAAAGGGCCCCGCTGTACCCTGAAAGTCTGTTGGCCTTTGAAAGGAGAGTATTCATTAGTCTGAATTTTACAATGGAAAGCAAATTGAGGTTTACACATTAAAATCCCATTTCCCCCAGCAGTTTACAAAACAAGTTAATGATTCCATGCTGTTGGGGAGCAGGTCTTTCCCCCTTGTTCTTTATAATCTGTTCTTTTATATAATCTCTCCCCCCCAAAAAAAAATAAATCTTGAAGGTATTTCTTTAATACATTGGGGAGCAGAGTCCGCCCCCAAGCTTGCAGGTGCTGATTATATGTTAAACAGTTGTGAACTCAATACTAGCTTAATCATAGAATGGAGTATTTGATATGTTTCTTTCCTATGTTGTGTGTAATGCACTGAATGAGAGAAGATGGTTTTCTTTGAGCTAGGTGATACCGGAGGGAAGGGACTTCCCTTCTGCAGAATCAGAGAAATGGGTGGCATATGCCGCTCATATCTTTGTGGATAGTACAAGTCATATGCTAAAGACAGGTAAAGCAAAGGGTGAGCAAACCTAAGCCATGGAGACATGGCTGTAAAACAGATCCAGACATTTATTGAACAACAATAGGAATGTTGTCTGAAAACAAATTAGATGATTGACATTAGGCAAGGCTCCTTTGCCTTTGAAAATAGCATGGATGGACAGCAGAATCACAGGTAGAACTGTCCCTATCAATACATGCCCATGATAAGTGCTGATCAAACAACAGTTGTTTCAGCAGCTTCACAGATGCCAAGCTGGAACAACAGAGTAAGTTGCCATATTAGTCACTGCCATTAGCATATATATTGAGCACTTGTAGCTATTGGTCACACAGCAGACTTAGCAGATGGTTTTCCAAAGTGCTACGTCTTTGTACATAAGTTCTTAGTCTTGTGTTCTCATCAACAAAATTCCTGATGTGTCTTCTCAAAGTGTGTTCCGTTTGAGGCCAGAGAGATGTTGCCCCATGCCACCCACCCTACTATATGGGAGATGGATATACAGGGGAACAGTACACTCCTTCCTCCAGTCAGGCTTCCTATCTACACCACTGGACTTGTCACATCTCTAGCTGCCCCCATCTCTTACAGTGATGCTAGGGTCACCACATCTCTCACATCCACATTTAGTTCACAGCACAGCACAGTCCAGCTCCCCCAAATGAGTCCAGTACTGCGAGCTTGGCACAGCTCCTGTAGTCCTATGACTGGCTTGCCACATATCCCAAAATGCCCCTTGTCTCTATTCCCAGCAAGCCATGTGTGGCTACCAACTCCTGGTGCCAAGCTAGCTGCATTTCCCACACACCTGCCTCTAAGCCTGGCAAGCTTCTGCTGCTTGCCCTGTACAGTAGCTGTCAACCCCACAGTTGGAGCTGTCAAAGGAGGTAGGTTCATTGTCTATGCATGTACATAAATTTTCAGATTTTTCTGCAAGCCTGGGAAGTCCTGTTTACAGTAAACGTGGCCTCCATCTGTAGATATCCACAGGGGATAAGGTCCTAGTTTATAGGTTGGCCTTAGGACTGCACCTGAAATCAGTTAGTGTTCTTAGAAAATTAAGGCAGTAGAACTGCACAATCTATTGCAAAAACAATGATGAATGCAAACTTGTGAATAAAGGACAGGTTTTACTTTTGACACAGCAGCTCCTGTTTCTTTTCTAGTTTGATACAATACATACATAATTGGCTGTAAGATCACAATAATGCCATATTCAGCCAAACCTGGAACAAGCATCTCCAACATTTGGCAATATTGTTCCAGAGGGTTAAGGAGCCTAGTGTGATGATCAAAGCATTGAAATGTCAGATAGCAATGAGTCATGTGAAATATCTTGGACACATCCTAGAATGTGGAACAATCAAACCTGACTTGAGCAAGGTGCAGGTATTCCAAGAGTGGCCGGGATATTACTGGAGGTTTATGCCAGGGTTCAATACCACATTCCATTGTATGGATTCACAAAGAAGTCCTATCCAGACTGAATAACTTGGACCACAGAATGCCGAAGTGCTTATGATCACCTTAAAATAATACTAACCATAGAGCCAGTGTTACAAGCTCCTGACATCATGAAACCATTGATTTACCCTCTTTACAGATGCATGAAATGTAGGTACTGAGGCCATGTTAAATCAGTATGGGGAGGATGGATAGCTATATTCCATTGTGTACCAAAGCAAAAAGTTGTTAGAGAGGGAATAACACCTCTTTGTGGTGGAAAGGGTTTGGCAGTTGTGTGGGCCATAGGTAAATTTAAACAATACCTATGGGCAATAACGTTCATACTTTGTACAGGCTACACACCTTTGCACTAGTTTAACCAGGGTGTAGTCTGCTTGGGCCTTTTTACCCAGTCCTAGTTTGAATGAATCCCTCCTATCTACACTGAATTCAATTTGCATTTTGATTTTGGGCGCTTTAAATTTTCCCTCTGCAACATGCATGATTGATTCATGGTGACCCTACCTTCCCCCCACAATATCCTGGAGTGGATATAAGCCTCAATATTTGAAAAAACTGCCATTAGTAAATGAGCAGCTCTCTGCTTTTTGTGAATTAACTTTCTGCCTCGTGCCTACAATGCTATAGCAAAACAGTCTTCCCTGATTGGCCAGGGTATCAGTTCAGAGTCTTCCTGGTTCCCAGTTGCAAGGCCTGTCTTAAAGTGACTGCACTCCAGAAGCCCTAACTTGCCTCTTGTTTTTCCCCCTCCTTTGCTGTCTCCAATCCTCCTGCCCCCCTCATTCAAGAAAAGAAAGAGGCCCAAGCTGCACTTGGCTCCCCCCCGCCCCTTTTGAGCTTTCCCAATCGAGGGCAGATCACTTTCTGCTTCAGTTGGGGGGGGGGTAGAAGAAGACCCAAGTTCAAATCAATCTGAATTCAACAGGATCCACAATGAAATAAACAAAGTAAGTGCAGAATCATCCCAGGTCAAGAGCACCAATAGTAAATGATATGGTGAAGTTTTCAACTCTAGGAGTACAACACTGATATAATACATATTAAAGGTAAATAATATTGTCATGGATGCACTCTTCAGGGCTATTAAGAGGTGCAGGTTTGGCTAAAGAGAAGATTTATATAAGTTTGAATGTTTCAAATATAACTGTATTTTGTTGAAAATGTTATTGTAGTTAGAAATTTATAACTGAGAGTGTTGTATAAGGTTGTGATGCACTCACATGTACACACATTGCAGAGGATGGGCTTTAGGGAACCTTTCCTTCAGCCGTGTTCTCAAAGGGTGGGACATGTAATGAATGACATTTTGAAAGCCAGGTTCCAAATGCTAAATAAACAGAAACAGTAAATGAAGGGTTAAAAATCTAGGTAGAAAGAGCAAAATTGGCCAGCAGGAGCTGAATGGGAATTGATATAGGAGCTGTGTGCTGAAGAGAGTTCATTCTATGAGGATTCTGGTTTCATAGATCAGTCTGACAGAACCTGAGCTTAATTGACTATCTGTCCTAAGAAGAAATTTCAGTTAGAGAACTGATTTTACTGAAAGCTGATTTACACAACATCTGGAGAACTGGGGCAGATAGACAGCATGGTGGAGTGGTTAAAAGTGGCAGTTTCTAATATGGAGAGCCAGGTTTGATTCCCCACTCCTTCAAATGCAGCCAGCTGGGTGACTTTGGGCTAGTCACCATCCTGTTACAGCTGTTCTCACAGAGCAGTTCTGTCAAAACAACTCCAGCTAACTCACAGGGTATCTGTCGTGGGAAAATGAAGGGAAGGGGGTTGTAAGCTGCTTTGAGACTGTGTAGTAAAAAGTTGGGTATAAAAACCAACTCTTCTTCATATTTGGCAGTGGGAATTTATGCAGTGAGGCTATACTCCCAATTCTGGTCTAATTAGAAGAATTCTTCTAATGAGAGAAGGATCTCTATCCAGTTAGATAAGAAGAAATCTACTGTGATTTCCTCAGACTTGTGTGAGAGAAAGTGGTTCAGACTCCTCTGTAGTGAGAGGGATTCTGGCTCTTCTAGGAAGGAAGAGTAGTGGTATTAGAAAAAGAATGCTTGCTGTCTAGAAGCCAGTGAGGTTCAGTGGAACTCACAAAGACAAAATGTATTCATTTATTTTTTTAGATTTATATCTAAAATGATATATTTACCCTAATTTATATTATATTATAGTATATATTATATTATTTAGATATATGTTTAAAAGGATATATCTAAAATGAAAGAATATGTGTTTTTGGACAAACACAGTAACAAAACCTTTCTGCTTAAAAGAAAGCTTAAAACTTGAAAGAAAAGTCTATGCACATTTCTTAAGTCTGTAATAAAGAATGTAAACCCCAAATTGTATAAGAAAAGCTTAAATTCCTCAGGCATGTGCAAGGAGAAGTCGAATTGGATTCAGAGGAAATTGATTAATCTGAATCACCTAGAGTGTAGTTTTGATTCCGCTGAACTGATTCGGATGCGGCCAAATCATAGAGTTGGTAGGGACCTCCAGGGTGATTTAGTCCAACCCCCTAAAAACCCAGGAATCGGTGCCATTGACAACAATAACACCATACTTCAAGTTTATGGGGATTTCCGTCTTTCCATCTTTTTTGGGCTCTGGGACAATCTTTTTGCAACTTGGGGGTTCTTTTGAGGAGGGGTTTCTCCAGCTGTGCTACAAGTTTGCCTCTACCTCAAACCCCCAGAGGCAAGGAAAGACAAAAAGGGGAGCTTTCCCTGCATTTCTCTTGCAGTTTAAACGGCCACTTGTTCAAATGGCCTAATTGTGCTGAATCACAAATTGACAATTCAAGCAAGATTGATTTGGTCATTTAAAATTATTGCACAATAGTGATTCAGACTGGATTTGGCCAATTTGTGCCCAAATCAAGGTTGATTTGGGTACTTTTTGGACAGAACAAATCAAATTGCACATGCCTAATAACCTGTTCCTTTTTGTAAAATAAAATCTATTTGCTTGTTGTTAACAATATCTCAGTGCCATTCTCGGCTTGACTGCCACATTCCCAGTAGTATTTGGTTAGCCATTGTAGCCAACAGAAGGCTTTACTGATTGGACCTTTAGTCTAATTCAATATCATTTTCCTTAAATTTGTATCTATGAAGCTTTCATCCTTTAATCTGTTGTCTGAAAAACTTTTGAATCACATGTAGTATAAGTACCGAAGATGCAGATGTCAAGATCAGGAGTTATTTTACAGCTATCAACTGGAACATGCATCTTTTCCCATTCCCATGTTAATAGTTATTTTCTTTCCCTTCCAAACAATGTGTTTGGTTATTGTTATAATAAATCATGTTTATTTCAGAATTGATATTTTCTGCGCAATGCTGTGGGCTTGCACATAAAATTGATATTGTCTTCATTGATTTCTTTTCCTGGTAGTTTTTTTTAAAGGTTTTTGACTGATCGCATTATTGATTGTCCATGATACTGCTATTTTAATGGAGGGAACTGTAATTTCAGTTGACACTCTCCCCCCTTCTCCTATATCTCAGTTGCTGAGGGCAGACTACATGTCATTACTTCAGATCACCATGAACTAAACTCACAGTTCAACCCAGATTTACTGTGAAATTGCATACTCTTGCAAGTGTGGATTTGCAACCTCATCATATGTTTACACATAATGCTTCACCATGTTCCAGAGCTCCACTTTGCCTAATTGAAGATAATTTTAAGCTTCTATGAGAAGTTGTTACAAATCAGAATCATAAATTGCCTTGTTGGGCTTCTAGACCATCTCCTAATGGAGATTTGCTTGTAAAGATTAAGGATGCTTGCAGAATATATCGACATATCCATTGCATTTTCTAAATCCTGGCCATCCTCTAAGGAGCTCAGAGCTACATCCATGGTTCTCTTTATTCAAACCACAACTTTGTGAAGTAGGTCAAGTTGAGGCCACTGGAATGAATCCAACCATCCTCTACAGTGCCTTCCTTCAGCCTAAGGAGATTTCCTCCAACTTAAGTGGCTCTTCTTCAGTAAAGGATGCTTTAGGTAGAGCGAAGGCTTCAAGCTCTATTCAGCTGAGTGGTAGGTTCTAGCCCATCAAATGGATATAGCTTTGTCGAGAACGACTAGTTTGGGCAGCGCGGGGGGTCCGGAGAAGGAGCGTGCTGACAGGAGCGGAAACCTAAGAAAGGAAGATACAGAGGACGAGATCCCGACAGACCCTCTTTGGATACGAAACTTACATAAAGTGATGTGGGGAATCAGTTTGCCAGGGGTGGGGGAAACGGTAGCACAGGGGCAGTCAGTACAAGTGGGGAGAGCAAGGGAGAAACCCAGGGCGGGGCGGTGGCGGAGAGACGCGGAGTCCCGGAAGGGCGAGGTCCGCCTGAGAAGCCTGGAGGGTGGAGACAGGGGCTAGAGAGGCTACTTAAGGAAGCGTCAATGAGGAGATGGGGTTGGAGGCGTAGTGAAGGAACTACCCTGAACCCAGGAGCGGGAGAGAGAATACCGACTCCATTCTGAGACGCTGTTTCCTACAGATAAAGCCTTCTAGTCCCGGGTCTCCCTCACCGAACAACGTGGCGGACCCGAAGCGTGGCAAAGACCCGGCGGACCCTGACAGCTTAATCAGTGATTTTCTTGGCTGATTTGTATTTTGAACCCTTTTGAGCTCCCCATTCCAACACTCAAATCACTACACAGTACTATCTCTTTTTGTGCATCTCTCTCCCCTAATGCTAAAGTTCCAAATGACCTGGTTTTACTCCCCAAGAAGAGCTGTTGTACTAGAAATTCTCCACTGTTGTTGTTAGGTGCAAAGTCGTGTCCGACCCATTGCAACCCCATGGACAATGATCCTCCAGGCCTTCCTGTCTTCTACCATTCCCCAGAGTTCATTTAAGTTTACACCTACTGCTTCAGTGACTCCATCCAGCCACCTCATTCTCTGTCGTCCCCTTCTTCTTTTGCCCTCAATTGCTCCCAGCATATCTGGCTTGCGGGGGTTCACAATACACCTAGAATATTTCTTCCTTTTGCAGCTTCCCCACTGTCTATAATTTCTTTCTTCCCTTTATCCCCTCCCTCATTTTCTGCATTTTTGTTCCTCTTTTCCTCTACCTAGCTTCAATCCCCCCATCATTCTTCTTGACTTCCCTGTATACTTAGTCCTTCTCTTACCCACCCAACCCCAAATTATTCAAAATGAAACTCTAGCAGCCATTTCATATTACCAAGTAAATGCAGACTGTTTCTTGAGGATAGGGTTGGTTTTAGTGATTCCAGGGTCCCAGGCAGAACCAAAGATAGGTCCCCAGAAACATGGGCTCATGCACCCCTAAACAAGTGGTGGAGAAAAAGCCACCACTGAGGTCCACAAGAAACTCCAGACAAAAATTCCATCTGCTTCCCCATGACCCTCATCCAAAACAAATATCACAACAAAATAAACCACTTGTCTTTCTGTTACTGTGAATAGAATAATAATTGTTGCCTAGGAAGAGGCCCCACTGAAATAAGTGAGACCTCAGTCTCTCTCTCAGACCATTTCTGCATTACAGAAATGCCTTGTTTTAGATTTCCATTTGATGCTGTGAGTTGAAGCTAGGCTTTCCATATTTGGGCTCCTTCTTCCCATTGTCCAGGCTGAAATCCACCATATGTTTTCCATATCTGGTTCAAAAGGAGGATGCCTCCCATCATGCTTCGTTCCCTTCCCCTTTTCCAAAAAGCTATTTAAGCTGGTCCATGCTCTGCAAATTGGTGCCTGCTTGTGCCTTCTTTTCATAGTGCCCCACCATTCTGCAATTTTGTGCCCTTCAATAAACATAATTTCATTACTGACTGCCTTCCTTCCCAAAGTATACTGAACATCAATATATATTTATATATATATATTTAAAAATAGATTATTGTTACAACAATGGGCTACAATCAAGATTGATTGCCACTATTTTTAATGCTTAAATTCAGCATTATAACATGATTACCACATTTTAAAATGCCATTTCCTGGATGCAAGATGATTCTAGCTTCACTGGGTCCTCATGCTGAATTGGAACCCAGATATTTTATACCCTCCATACCCCCCCCCCCAATAGCCCTGAGAACCAGCCCTCCTAGCTTGACTCTGGCCAGGGAAGGATGGAGGCAGGCTGGAAGGACAACAGAGTGAGGAGTCATGGCCATGACAGTAGCTGGAAGTTGGACTAGATGACATTGGAGGTCCCTTCCAACTCTGTGATTCTATTATTCTGGTATTTTAAAACTTTTAAATTTTATCCCCTCTATTAATAATTGCTTTTAATAGATTTAATAGATTCTTTTGCAAGCCTGTGTTTTCTCTGGTTTGTAGAAATACCTCATCCTACTGTACAGACTTTTACATTTATACTATGTAGTTAGGTTCAGAATTAAATTCATAGATTTGATTAACTAGCAATGCTTCAAGTATACATGCTCTGGAATTATGTGCATGTGTATGAAGAATTATGAAAGTCTATAAGTCTATAAGAGATTGTTTTGGGTTCCATGTTTATTTTTCATTTTCTGTCATGTGATATGCATGGCCCAGTGGAAAGAATAATACCTATTTAAACCCCTAAATAATAAATAGTATTTTTATGAAATAACACTAGAGATAGGGACCTTTCTGTCTGGCACTTGAACGCAGTTAGATATTAACAATTCATGTGCACTGGTCATAGTATTCTTTAGCTACCTAACATTATTGTTAGTATAGGGAAGCCAATGGTTCTTACTGTTCCTTTTTCTTCTAATATTGCTACCTTATTATTCAGACTGTAAAGAAGCAAAATCCAAAGAGCTCTGAATCAACAGCATCTAGTTTCAACAATGCAGTGCTGCCAGGATAGTCACTAAGATAGACAAAACAGAGGTAATGAAATAATAGGAACTAGAAAACAGGCTGAAACATAATGGTCCTTCATTCAAAAATACCCCTATCCTTTCAAGCAGGAGCAATATAAAAATGGTGGTAAACTGGCCTCCATGGTGATATTCTAGGAATTTCCCCATGTCCTGGTGGTGTTTGCACCAGAGACAAGGGGAAAATTCTAGAGAGTCACCTAGAAATGATGTCACATCCTCCCCAAATGCCATTCCCCCCTCCTGGCAAAATTTCCTGGCATTTGTTAAGGGAGTATTACCAATCCTGTGGGAAGTTTTAAAAGCTTAACGGATTAACACACTATTGCTCCCCCCTTTTTTTGTATTATGCCTTCAGGGGTAAGTGGTATGTTATAGAGTGATGGCAACATAAATAATTTTAGAATAACAGCAACAATCATCATCAGTAAACCTTATAAAAGCCAAACTTACTACTCACCCCGTACTTGATTGAACTTCATCCAGGAATGGACTGCCCATGTAGTTTAGACCCAATCAGGAGGCAGCCCTCAGCCAGGAAGGGTTTAATAAGGACTCTGCCCTCCAACTCCAACTTCCTGCCGGTTTTAGAAGTTTGCTGGGTGGAAGAGGAGCAAGCCTCAGAGCAAGTCCTGCTGGCAGTAAGTTACTCTGGCCTCCTGACCTCCTGGCCTCTTTCAACTCAGATGATATGGGGGGAGATAGGGCAGCCTCTGCACACCTTCTGGAACTGGGAGGCTACAGAAGGCCCAGAAAGGGTCCCCTTCTGACCCTCTAGGATCCAGGGTGCCAAGAAAATGCCTCAGCCCTGGGAATGTTTACTCATGAGTAAGTGATGACCCTCATCCAGGAATAGCCGGTCCTAGTAGCTTAGCCCAAATCAGGTGGCAGCTCTAAGACAGGAAGGGCTTAACAAGGGGTCAGCTCTCCACCTCCAACTTAAAACATCCATTAAAAAAACCCTGTGGTGGCAACAATCCCAAAGTCCCAGGTCCTCACTGGTGATATAGTGACATGTGTTGATGTCGCATCCATGCATGGACTTCTGATTTGAATTTTGGCCCCTTGCAAGGATCCATAAAAGAACCCCTGATTTGGACCTAGGTCCTGGTAGAAAATAAAATGGAGACTGTTAATATTTTTTCCCCATGAAAGGTATCAGGATTTTGAAAACTCTCCATGATTAAACCATAGAGTTTTGCTCAAATGCCAGAGATCCCAGGCATCCCCCAGGAGCACCCCAAGGAGCACAGGGAGTGAAATTGCATATCAGGATATTGTCAAAATTTCCCCAGTTCCCCCCACTCCCCCCCCCACACACACACACACTGGCCTGCTGAGTAGTGGTGGGAAAGTGTTCATTAGTAGCAAGGGATCCCTTGCTCCCAGAAGGGGGTCACAACACACACATGTTCATACTACAAACTGCACATACACTTTACTGTAGTTAATCATGAATGATGCACAGGATGACACATTTGTCACCCAAGAAAACTGTGAGCCTATATAAATGTGGCCACTCTGCCAGCCACCACCCTGGATGCTTCCATTGCACAGATTAAATGCTACTTGAAGTACTCCTTTTGAGCTGCAAGCAAATTGTTGAGGCAATCATATGAAGTGCACAACTCAACAGCAGATAAGTTCTGCAAGCAAGATAATTTTGAACAGCTGTGCTGTGGATGGTGAATCATCTCTGAATTAAATATAACTTCCAGAGTTCATATGTACAGCTGGTGGTGATGCCAAAATTGGGATATAGTAGTGGTACAATCCCCTTGTTTTCATTGTACAAATAGTAAACTTGAGCCCTCCTTATCAATGGCCACTCACATGGAGGCCTAGTTACTGTCGGCTTTTCCCCTTAAAAAATGAATTAGAGCTCTGCCTTGTCGTTCTGAAATACTAGAACCAATTTTGAGTCCAGTGGCACATTTAAGACCAACAAAGTGCCAATGGACTCCAAATTTGTTCTGCTGCTTTAGACCAACATGGCTACCTACTTGAATCTTTCTGAAATACTTTTTTCTTTGCTCATGCATGGATGGACTGCATATTTTGGAACCCAACTCGCCACAAAGCAGAGACCTATGAATGAAGTGCGTGCAGATTTTGTTGTTGTTTTTAGAAGTAAATAACAAATGGAAAGAGCCTCTTGTGGTGCAGTGTGGTAAGGCAGCAGACATGCAGTTTGAAAACTCTACCCATGAGGCTGGGAGTTCGATCCCAGCAGCCGGCTCAAGATTGACTCAGCCTTCCATCCTTCTGAGGTCTGTAAAATGAGTACCCAGCTTGCTGGGGGGTAAAACGGTAATGACTGGGGAAGGCACTGGCAAACCACCCCATATTGAGTCTGCCATGAAAACGCTAGAGGGCATCACCCCAAGGGTCAGACATGACTCGGTGCTTGCACAGGGGATACCTTTACCTTTTACCTAACCCCTGATTTAGACTTGGGTCCTGGTGGAAAACTAAATGGAGACTATTAACTCCCCCTCCCCCCTCTTGGTGCCATTTTCCAACTTCAGGCAGCCTGCATATTGGTATTCCCCCACTCAGTGAATAACAACTGAGATCTGGAAAAGTATATTGTGCAGTAGCCTCCATCACAAACTACCCCAAGGTTGGGTTACCTGGTTCTTACTGATCATGGTTGAGAAAATCCAGGAGTGAGAGTCTGGAGAGGGGAGGGACCTCCAAAGCATCTGTTTTTCTAGGGGTACTGATCTCTGGAGTCTGGAAATTAGATACAATTCAGGGGTCTCCCCACGTCCAATATGAAGGCTGGCAACCTTACCCCAAGGCTTAATTAAGTCACTAAACTGTGCCATACTGAAGAGGCCCCATAGCATTATTTTTTTTAAGTAACTTAGTTTTTTTTTTGTTACTTTAGGACCTTTGTAATTCATACCTTAAATTGTCTTTTACTTAAAAGGTAAAGGTATCCCCTGTGCAAGCACCGGGTCATGTCTGACCCTTGGCGTGACGCCCTCTAGCGTTTTCATGGCAGACTCAATACGGGGTGGTTTGCCAGTACCTTCCCCAGTCATTACCGTTTACCCCCCAGCAAGCTGGGTACTTATTTTACCGACCTTGAATGGCTGAGTCAACCTTGAGCCGGCTGCTGGGATCGAACTCCCAGCCTCATGGCCAGAGCTTCAGACAGCATGTTGGCTGCCTTCCCACCCTACCCCACAAGAGGCTCTATAATAGTTAGGATCGGATCCTTAATTAATATATTTTCTTTCGTAGTATACCCTGCGGGGGAAGGCAGCATGGTAAAGCCTGATTGCATGAGATTTTGTATGCTACTCAGGGTTGGTACTTAGAAGGGAGACCCCCAAGGAAGACTCTGCAAAGGAAGGCAATAGCAAACCACCTTGGCTTAGTCACTTGCCTCAAAAGAGTTTTGCTGGGGTCACCATCTGTTGGCTGAGCCTGATGGCACTTTACATGCACATGGCCTATCCTTTCCCTTTGGGGGGTTGGGAGAGATCATGGACTGTGATGGAACATCTGCTTTGCATACAGAAGTCCTGTATGCACAGAATTTCCCTTTAAAAGAATCAGGTAACAGGTAAAATAAATGACCATCATCGGAGACCACAGAAGGCGATTGCCAGTGAGAGTAGACAGTGCTGATCATGGTAGAGTACTGTTCTCACTATCGGGTAGCTTCATGTATGTAATAATCCACTGTATGACACCTCTCTTCTAAATAGATTATCTCTATCTTTCTAATATTGACAACTCTGAAATGAGAAGAGCATTTGCATTATTGCACTATAATGCTCTGAGTAGAGGGAAAATATAATAAGCTTCCACCCCAGGAACGAACTTGTTTATGCCAGGCTGGTAACATTGAGAACCCTGAACATGTGATTTTTGATTGCTGCATTTATTTATAACCAATTGTGTCAGGAATTACTATATTCCATCTTTACTGACTTAAGGGCCACTTCAAAACAAGCCAAATTAAAGAACTCCTTTCAGATAAAAATAAGAATTTATCTTATATTATTGCCAAATATGCAAGATTAGCAATTAAATGTAGAAGTGCCTGGCTAAATATGTATAAGGGTTAGGATGGATCTATTGAATACAGGAAGTATTTTGGAACTTTTAATAAATTTTATATAGTGTTTTAATGTTTTTTTATTTTGTACTGTTGACTGAAATAAATGTATCTGTCTATATGTATTAATACCTTTACATTATATCTTTTGTCAATTATGTAGGCCAGGCCAAATTACATACCATATTCTGATCTTTTGTCATCTTTTTATCCTGAAGTTTATACTTTTACCAACATGAGCTGAACTCACTGGATGTCCCTCAGGTTACAGCTGCACACTGCTCGCATTGATCCAGTGCCCTTCATCATATATTCCCTGAACAGCCATGTTGGTTTGATGGAGGAGCGGAGGGATGCAGATGGTAATAATGGCGTCCATGTTGCTCTCTGATCTTATGACAAAAATAGAGTCCAACAGCACCTTTAAGACCAACAAAGATTTATTCAAGGCATGAGCTTTCGAGTGCTCACGCCTTGAATAAATCGTTGGTCTTAAAGGTGCTATTGGACTCTATTTTTGTTATGCTACTTCAGACCAACACGGCTACCCACTTCACTCTGATCTTATGAGTCCCTGATGCATACAATCCCCTTTTGGGAGGAAAAACAGTGTCAATTGAGCTCTCATGCAACAGCACAGTGGTGTAGTTTGTCCATTTCATAGCCATATGCATGATGGAGGGGAGAGAGTGCTTCTGTTCCACCGCCACACCAGAAGCAGCATTGTTCAGATGGAAGGGTATAAAACAATGTTAAATAGTGGTTGAAGATGCTGAGTAACCTGGATGTGGAAGGGAGAGGGTGTACAACATGGTAAAAAAAAAAATTAAGGCTCCTGCCCTGAAGATAGACTTTAGAAGATAAATGTGGTAGTTTCATAGGAGCTGTCATGTATTAAAGAACACAGGATGCATTATACCAACAAAGCAATCACTGGTGGATTCAGTCTACTGCTTCTCCCCTAGCAACAAACATCTGATGCTTCAGAAGGAGCTTAAAAGCTTATCCCCCAAGTATATTCACTTGTTTTGTGTACTTTAGAAGTATTTTTAACTGGGATATAACTGTTGTAGAAAGATGAGGCATCTTGCAGTAATTAAGCTGCTTCCTAAGAGTAAGGCCACTATTTTATGTGCTTTGAATGTCCCCTGGCTACAATGAGTCTACTGGCCACTCATATACTCTGTTAAAGTAGGTATAAATAATGAACTCAGAACTCAAGTGGTGTTTAGGGGGCCATTTAGACATATCCACTTATTTAATTTAAATATGCTGAATTTGCCTATCTAGCATTTGAGTTTTCGTAGACTGTGGGATTTTGAGACAAGGACTAGTTCAGCAGCAGGGAAGAGGGAGGGTTGCAAAGTATCAGCAAACAAATGATGTTTGGCGAGAGGAGCAGGAAGCAGTGCAGGACACAAAAGCTCAGCCCTGGAGCACAACGCATTCCTAGGCATCACTTTCATGCCCATCTCTTTAAGCTTGTCGGTCTAGAACACTGCTTTTGAAAAGTGAAAATTAACATGGTTAGGAATTCAAATCCATGTACTCAATTCATCTGTCTCCATGGTTGGTATACATTGGCCACTCTTTTTCCTGTGCGAAAGATGGCTCAGACTACTAGAGAAAACAATACAATGAAACTAGTGAATACAATCTGTTTTAAACTATAGTTTGTCCAGTGGCTCACAGCCTTGACTCTCCATTATACAAGAGCATTTGCCCTATTATATTTTCAAACATTAACAAGGACGGACTCATTGCCACCAACGAAAGCCAGACTGAAAATGGAAAACAAATGAATCCAGAGACTGTTTTGGCAGAGTCAAAGTATAAATAAATGTGATAAGAGACTTTTTATCTTCTTATACTTAATTAAGCCACTGGACAGATTCTGTCTCTCCTTTGTTACAATTTTGGAATTGCCCACTTTTTTCGTGCAGCACTTAAACTATAGTTTGGCAATGGTCTGTATTTATTTCCCTGCTTTGTCTCCTGGGGAAGGAAAAGAGCGCTGCCATCCTAGTGGACAGCAGTCTAAGAGAGATAGATGCCTAAGAGCACACCAACTGTTGCAGGTATGCAAAGTAACATAATTTTTTAAAAAAAGAAACTGTTTGGAACTGTAGTTTCCAACCAAGAGGATAATGGGGTGAGTTCCTTTAGTCTGTTGCAAAATGCTGGGGAAAGAATAAGATATTGGAGAAGGCAGAGAAAAGCGAAGAGTGAAATCTTAAAGCGCTCACCTGGTTCAGGGAGGGACATCATGTCTGCTGAGTGACTTTGAGTCAACTGCTCTTTCTTAGCCTAAACAACATTATAGGATTGGGAAAGGGGAAACCAGAGGTGTATGGCAAACAGAAGCACGCCCCTAGTGATGACTAAGATACTGCAAAAGCAGCTGCAACTGTACTGTACTTTAAAATGCGGTCATCAGTTTTCTGAACTTGATGGTTGAAAATCATCAGAATGTAAATCTAAATACACAAACGTGAAATTACATTAGCTTAATTCCCTCCTCCCCCAAAGTGCAAAGAAGGAGGTCTTATTAATTTTCAGTGTTGCAAGTGAGACTGGAAAGAATCAGAAATGGACACAGCTGAAAGAAATATACTCTCCCAGTGGTGGGTTTTTTAAAGTACCTGGACACAGGTCAATGACAGCCAAATCCTGTGCATTACATTAAACGAAGCTTACTCCCAGGCATGTTTTTGCAGCTTTGGTCAGAACCAGTCATCTGAATTGTGGCTGGCAGATAACAGAAAACCAGTGGATATGCAAGAGTGCAGACACATTGTGCTTCTAGCCTTGGATAAAATCTTTCCAAAACATGAAGAAGTGTGGCCTTAATACAGCCCCAGCACACATTAACTTCATTTCATGCATAATTCTCGCTAATCAAAGCTTTCTAGCCCATTTGTGGATTAGAGAGAGGGCATCTTTTCCTGGAGCTGTGCTCAGCAATAATTTAATTTCCAAGATGATTAAAGACTTAGCATTGCAGAGGTGTGAGGAGCTCAGTGATACAAGCACCCCCTCCCTGCCAATCCTTTGGGGCTGCAGTTTTTACATGCTTTCACAGGTTGAAGCCGAGAAATGACTGAGATCAGATAACAGCTGGCACACAGAAGGTCCTTTTGACCTGTTCCAACTGGCCTGATGACTCCTGTTCTAAATTTGCAAGTTTATCGCTTCACAAGATGTTTTAGGATTTAGTGTCAGAAGGCTTTAATTACATGAGTGAGGCCACTTATTTAAACTGCTTATTTAAAGTAAGCAAATAAGTACATAAATGCAAGTTTGAATACTAGTAGCTCCCAGGAGGAATGCTTCTCTTCAATGGATGAGAATCAATGTCCAGAAAATTACGGACAGGTGGAATGTATTATTCTCCGACCTGGTATCTATTCTGTGAAGTTGCCTAAGAGTTTTTCTCAAGCTGTGAATCAAGATGCATTCTGGGTTATGAGCCAGGATGGATTTTATTGTTACTTTTTGTATGTTGTTAACCACTTTGAACCGACCATGCTCGGAGGAGCAGTTATAGATATCAAATAATAAATAATAATAATAAATGAAGACAGCAAATTTACTAAATGTCCCTGTTTACTTGAGATTGGTTCACTTTTCTAGTACTTATCTGTACAAATCATAGTTCCTAGGGCTGCCAACTCAAGTCAAGGAAATTCCCAATGATTTGAGACGGTGAAGTTTGGAAGGGGGCTCAATGGGGATGTGATGCCACAGAGACCAGCCATTAGAACGGCCATTTGCCATGAGGGAACTGAACTCTGGAGGATGGAGATTCATTATAAATAGGGCTGCCAAACCCTCGGTAGGGGTTAGGCACTTCCCACCTGCAGGTCTCATTGCCCACCACCACTCTGATTAGTGCAAGGTTGTTTGTTTGTTTGTTTTTTGGTAAAAAATGCAACTATAGTTCTTACCAGAAGTGACAAAGGATAGCTCTAGGAATCATTGGAAACTCTACTCTTTTATCATGTAATTTTAGTGTAGAGTTCCAAACAATACCTAGAGCTACCTTTTGAAAACTCCTGGGTTGGTGTATTTGTCTTACTGGAAGTGTTGTAGCACCATGTGGAATGATGCAGGTACCCTATTACTCTGCCTACTGGCTCCCTGGTAGTTGCCAGGCACGGCCCTAGTTGTAATTCCAGAACTTGTAGGTTCCATCTGGAGCTTATGGACAAAGACAAAAATCAAGGAAGTGGTGTGTAGATAAAGTGGTTTTGATAACTAATTCCCCAAAAGTCTTATTTCCTCATCAAATGTCTTCTTTTCAAACGGGTTAAGCCAAAAGAAGGTCCGGATTTTTGTCTCCCGCTTTCAAGACCACAGCCTTTCTTCAGTGGCTTATCCCTGTATGAGTATACAACAAATCATTTTAAATACAGTCATGATCAAATATATGTTCAAGTTAGAATGAATAACAAGAATCCCACCTCCCAAATCCTTCAGTGTTTCAGAATACAGTACAAATGTAGCCAAATACCTGGTAGCATCAATTGGCCACAGGCTCCATACTAAAGGTGAGGATCCCATCCAACTTGAGCACACGTCCCAATCGCATTGCCGAGTCAAGCTTGGACGGGATCCTCTGCTTTAGTTTGGAGCCTATGGCCAATTGATACCACAAAGTATTTGGTTATGTGTGTATTGTATTTTTAAAGGAAAGAACTTTAGAATGATCCGAGCTTAAATTTTATTTTATACTGTGTGAAGATTACTTAGAAAATAATTATTTCTGTGACATACTGAATCAACCAGCCTTCATTTTTCCACCTGGAGCTTGGTAACCCTCTCATGTGCCTATTTCATCTTGAAATGAGAGGCCTCTGGTTAAGACTATGTTTGTGTGACTTTCTAGCCTTGCCATTCTTTGCAGTTCAGTTTACTACTCAAAGTCTCTATGGACTGAGCAAGACATATGCATGTCATTTCATCCATTTGAGCCCTGAGATCCTTTAGGACGAGTTGCCAAGGTCTGAAGCTGTGAATTTCTACCAGCAAAGAATGTGGTCTAACACCGTGTTCCCTTTTTTTCCATCCCACTTTTCAAATGACTGACAACCCATCTGAGATACCATAAACAGTATAGAACCTTGTTGCCTCTTATATACATTGAACCTTTATACACATCAAAGGAAGATAAGCATATAATGCTACACAGTATGTGCATAGTAAGAGCTTAAATTGGGTGGTGGTAAGGCAGTCACACAATCTCTTCACCCCATGCTGAGATCTATGCAGCAGCTGACAAAACACAAAGGCAAACACCTTGATTTCACCATATTTGACTGGAACATGTGGATATCACAATAAAAGCTGTATGGAAAAGCACCTTTCGTGCATTTCCATTCCAGGATATTTCAGCTGTAGCCTGGAATAGGAAACATGCTAGTATCATATCAAAAGGCTCAGCAATAGGGTTTCTCAACTAAAAGGACTAGATTAGCTTTTGATAATCCGCTGACCTTTCTGGTGCTTATCTGAAAGAATGCCCGAGCCATGCTGAGAATCACTAGCAGTTTATTCGAATGTAACATTCTTCTGCCAAGTGGTAAGCATCCTCTGTTCCAGAGGTCACAGCCAGTAGGATGACCCATGGCAGCTTTGTGAGGTGAACACTCTCCTCTCTTTTGTGCTGCTGCATAAAAGTATCTCCTGGAGAGCTCCAGACCAAGGACTCATACCTCCTGGGTTGTATTACGGTCTCTGCTAAGAAGGATGAATGATTTTTTTCTGCATCTTCTAGAATATAGGGAGATGAGATTTTACATTTTCAAAGCATTTTAAGCAACTGGGTTGTGTTCTGCATCCCAAGGGCCACTGAAAACTGTTCACCCCCTCTCCCTTCAGGCAGAAGGGAACCTACATTTCATGGAACCTGATTCTTTGAATTCATTTGGAAGCAGCAGAAAATGTCCCTAAATCAAGTGAGAAAGCTGATTTTATGTTGACACCGGATTAGTCGGAGACCAGCCACAGAGAGCACAGAGGCAGTGGATCAAGGTATTATTTCCACAGTCTTAGATTAGTCCCTGAATGATAGTCCAGATCACAGATATGGATTGGACCATGTGCCACAGGCATGATTCTGGGCCTTGTGATAGAATAGCAGAGTTGGAAGGGACTATATATCTTTAACCTGCTCCTAGCGGAGCGGATTAAATAATGCGGTAAGGGCCCCCGAGGCAGGCCCTGTCCGTGATGAGGAAGGGTGCCCATAGGCCCCTTCCTCAAGACTGACGATCGGAGGGCCCAATCGGCAGGCGCGAAGTGCAGCTCGCAATTGGTCCCTTGCCGCCGGACTGACTAATCGGGAGCCATGACGCGCCTCCCGATCCGCCCCCCTTCCACCTTGCCGGATGCGCCCAGCAGCCGCCATTACCTCCTTCCCTTTCAAGCTGCCCGGCCGCTACAGCACTGACTGCCCGGGAAGCCCCCGCCGCTGCTGTTGTCCTCACGCCACCTGCCTAAGCCGCCACATTCTGAGACGCCTAGGAACAGCCGCCCGCCGTCTTCCTCCCGCCGCCTCCACCTGCGCCATCCTCCGAGGCGCCTGGCCCCAGCCCACATGGCCGGGACCAGCCTGCAATGCCAGCCACCCTGCCTGCACATGCCACCACCACGGTTGCGCGGTGCCACGCCAAGACGGACCGCCCGCCATCGGACCCTTGCAAACATGGCGCCTTCCACCATCGCGGACTATGCCGTATGCCATGCTGCCGCCCCCTCGCCTGCGCCATCGCCTCCTCCACCACCCCCAAGGTAGGCCACGCTGCGGGATGGGAGAGCACTGGGCGAGCCCCTGCCCGCTCACATGCCACCCCCTCGCCCACCTCGCCTCCCGGCCCTGTCCCTGGCTCCGCTAGCGCCCGCTGCATTCAGCCTGCAGCGGGCTTATTTCCTAGTATATATATAATTTGTTAAACTGTTATTGGGAGATATGACAATATATGGTCATATTGACCCCCCCGAATGGCCAATGATGAACCTGGAGGGGATTAAAAGGGGAGAGGACCTAGGTGGGCATGTACCATCTAGGCCAACCTCCTGCTCAATGCAGGATCAGCCTAAAGCATCCAGGATAAGTATCTGTCCAGCTGCTGCCTGAAAACTGTGTGGGCATGTACACAGCTATGCTTCCCAACCATATTCTGAACCATCACACCATTTCAGGCAGCAGCTGGACAGATACTTATCCTGGATGCTTTAGGCTGATCCTGCATTGAGCAGGAGGTTGGCCTAGATGGCCTGTATGGTCCCTTCCCACCCTATGATTCTAGGATTCTATATGCAGCTATATGTAATGCCCCCTCTTATTTATTCATTCATGCATTTAAAATATTTATATGCCACTTTTCTCAAAATAGTAATGCTATCATTACTATATATGCTTATCATTCCCTAGCATAGGAGCTTAAAAACACACACAAAAACCTTAGGAACTGCTATGTAAGATTTGTTCCACAATTAAAAAAAATCCTGGTGGGGCAAGAAAATGAGTATTGTCATGTCTGGCTCCAGGATAGGGCTTGCATTTGGACAGCCATTGTCCTGTGGCTGCCAGGTGCTGGAGGCAAGTAGAGAGTCAGATGCCTCCTCTTCAAACCAGGGATGATTCTGCACTTACTTTGTTTATTCCAGAGTCCAGTAGGACCTTTAAAACCAACAAAGATTTATTCAAGGCGTGAGCTTTTGAGTGCAAGCACTCTTCATCAGACTGTTTATTCCTGCTGATTTGTTGTGGATCCAGCTGAATTCAGATCGATTTGAACTTGGGTCTTCTTCTATTCCCCCCCCCCCCCCCACATTGGAACAGAAAAGCATTCTGCATGTGATTAGGGAAGCTCAGAAGTGGGGGAGCCGAGCGTAGCAAGAGCCTCTTTCTTTCTTTTCTTGAATGGGGGGGAGAGGATTGGAGACAGCAGAGGAGGGGGAATAAATCCAAGGAAAATTTGTGCTGAGAGAAGTTAGGGCTTCTGGAGCTTCTGCCAAGAGAAATTAGGACTTCCCCTTAAAGGGAAGCCTTGCAGCCTGGGAAGAAGGAATCCTTTGAATTGATGCCCTGGCCAATCAGGGCTTTTCTACAGTGTTGGAGCCTTGAGGGAGCAAGATAGTTCAGGAAAAGCAAAGAGCTGCACCTTTACTCATGCTGATTTTTCAAATATTGAGGGTTATATCCAATCCAGGATATCGCTGGGTAGAGGTAGGGTCACTCTGGATCAATCATGCTTTTTGTAGATGAAAAATTTAAATCACCCAAAATCAAAATGGAAATCACATTTATTGTAGTCAGCAGGGACTGAATCGACCTGGGATTGGAATAAAAGCTCCATGTGAATTCAGCTCAGTTCTCTGAGGTGATGGTCTTGGTTGACTCTTCATAGAGCTGGCCCTGTGGGTGTCCATGTACATACTGCACATATGTTTATTTCCTCACATTTATTATCTTAAAGACATTTTAGAGCTATAGACAAAGATGTAAGAACTATTCAGGGAGTAATGTAATGGCTGAGACCATCAGGGAGAGAAGAGGGAGCTGCTCCCATTGTGTGTAGATCCAGCATGAGCTGAGGATCACTATTTCCATGTTCCAGCTCCCATTGCTGAGGCATTCATAAGGAGGCAATCTACACAGAGGCAAGACAACAGAAACACCTAAACCAAGACACATTCCATCTGTTTTTTTCAGTGGCAAAGTAAGAGTTGACTAGAGATGAGAGCTTGATCCAGTTAGGCTATGCCTCTATGTTTTTCAGCAGCATTCCAGTTATCTCATAAATATAATTTCAGGGCTGCAGCTGCAAAACAATTTCTCATGTTTACTCTTCTCTTTGTTTGATTTGCTTTAAATGTATGATTTTCATTTTCCCCCTCCCACTTCCCAATTTCTTTTTGGAGAGCCAAAATGCAAACAACATAACCTGCACCTGTGATCATGGGTGTGCTGGGAGGGGGGTGCGTTGCTTTCCCGTTCGAGAGATCAGGCAAGTTTGCTGACTGAAGACAGAACACCAGTTTTCTTTCCTTGGTGCAATATATTAAGGCTGAGCTGAAACACGGAAGGTGGTATATGTAGTCAATATTTTCTTCTCCATTAAACATACTTTCCTACTTTGTAATTTCATTTGACTGAATGGCTAACATCAGGAGGAAATAACAGTATTCATGAAGTAAAATTAGCTTCCCCTGAATTAGCTTCCATGGGCACCTCCTGTGATATACTTCCTTTCAGCTCTCTTTGGGACTTCCTGTGGCATTCACTGAGATGTATATATGTCTGGTGAGACTAGGAATGTTCATTTGATATATCTGAGCTGAAAAATAGCTAAAATTACATTAACAGTCATGTACACTGTGGCTAAATTTTGGCTCTAATAACTGCCAATGAAAAATTCTGAATAGTTAGATTTAAAAGGCATTTAAAGAGATTTCTGTCCTTTTAAATGCCTTCTGCATGAACTTGCTGCTTGCAGAAGGGGTTTAAAAGGACAGTGAGCCATTTAAACACTTTCTAAGCTGACTTGCAGCTTGCAAAATGCATTTAAAGTTACCATATTTCCTTTAAATGCCTTTTCTCCACTCCATTGAAAGCAATGGAGGATGGAAGCACCTTCTTTGGGGACCCATAGAATTGAACCCCCTAATCCTATCATTTTGAAACTTGGAAGGGGGGGGGTTGAGGAGAGACACCAGCAGTTCAAAAATAACCTCTCCCCAAGCCCAGATACTCAATCAGTTCTCCATTATACCTTATGGGGGTCATTGACTATAATTGTACCCATAGGGCATAATGGAGCCAAAAAAATTCAGCATTCCCAAATATTTACTGAATCCAAATATAATGCCAGTATTGGAATTCAAGAATATTGGGAAATACCAATATTTTCTGGGTTCAGTATAACCAAACCCCAAAAATACTGTGCACAGTTGTCTCACTTTATTTAAGATCTTTATGCACCCTCTAGCCAAGAGTTTGGGCTGGGGTGCCATCAATATACAGATGGCACCCGGCTCTACTTCCTAATGTCTGGCCAGACTCTCCCCCAGAATCATTTGTCAGATGTTTTGGAAGCTGTAATGAGTTGGCTTAAGCAGAACTGCCTGAAACTCAATGTTTCCAAAATGGAGATCCTGTGACTGGGTAGGAAAAGGAGTTGGTGAGGAAGCACAACTGCCCTACCTAGACAAAGTATAGCTTACAGCTATGCAATCTGCTATGAATCTGGGCATGATCTTCAATGCCTCCTTGTCAATGGAAGTACAGATCACTAAGTGTTTTACCATCTTTAGCAGGCAAAGCAACAAGAACCCTACCTGGTCCCAGAATACCTAACCACAGTGATCCATGTAACAGTCACCTCCAGGCTCGATTTCTGTAATGTGCTCTGTGCAGGCCTTCCCTTGATGCTAATTCAGAAGCTTCAGCTGGTTCAGAATGCAACAGCACAATGCTTCACTTGGACACCATGGAGGAGTCACATCTGGCCTGCCCTGTGGCAGCTGCAAGTTGAATTCTGAACCCACTTCAAGGTGTTGGTGTTGACCTTTAAGGGCATATGCAGTCAGGGTCTGGTATACCTGAGGGACTGCTTGTCTGAATTTACCCTGCAGAGGACCTTAAGATTGTCAGATAAAATAAATTAGTGATCCCTGGCCCAAAAGAAGCACGTCTGGTTTCAACCAGGGCCTGGGCTTTATCTTGGTCCCAACCTAGTGGAATGAGCTCCTGGAAGAGCTGAGTCCCTTGACAGAATTAGTCCTGTTCTACAGGGCCTGCAAAATGGAGCTCCTACACCAGGCATTTGGATGGAGCCACTGAGCATCTAGGTCAGGGGTAGTCAACCTGTGGTCCTCCAGATGTTCATGGACTACAATTCCCATGAGCCCCTGCCAGCAAATGCTGGCAGGGGGCTCATGGGAATTGTAGTCCATGGACATCTGGAGGACCACAGGTTGACTACCTCTGATCTAGATGACTTAACTAAACATTGTTGGGCTCCCTATATACCCCCCAAAACCCCACAAAAATCAAAACACTTTTTTTTAGTCTGCCCATACAGCTGATTGACTCTTTTTAGATTATTTTAAATATTATAACTGTTTATAAATTTATTGTATATGTTTTATGACTATGTTGTAAGCCACCCTGAGCTGCAAATATAAAAATTAAAAAAATGGTCCCTTTATACACCCCTTGTGGGACACAATGGATTCCCTTTCCCCACTTTGAGTCATTCAGATGATAGTAATGCCCTTACACTGAGCTGCTTGCAGCACTTATTCGTTCCCTTTTCAGTGCTGGCCTACATTTTATTGTCAGATCTAATTGGCTATGTCACAATGGTGCTGAAGCAACAGCCAATTAACACAGCAAAGAGAGTGGCACTGCTACTCTTCCAGATTTGTGGGTGAAACGTAGAGTGGCCAGAAATAACAGGAGTTTAGGGAGGGGTGGAGCCTGGGAAGGCTGGGTTTGGGAAAGTGAGGGACCTTAGAGTGGTGTACTGTCAAGCAGTCTGTCCTCCAAAACTGATGAATCCCCACTCCCACCCCAACCTCTGATAGTCAGAGATCAGTTGTAATTCCAGCTTTTCAGCCCCCACCTGGAAATTGGCAGTCTTTGAAGAGAGAATACATGACCTCCTATTTTCCCCCCCCCCATTCTAATGGGGTAATGACCCATGCACTGTTTCATAGAATCATAGAGTTGGAAGGGGACATACAGTCCATCTAGCCCAACCCCCTGCCCTAAGCATCCTAAAGCATCCAAGAAAAATGTGTATCCAACCTTTGCTTGAAGACTGCCAGTGAGGGGGAGCTCACCACCTCCTTAGGCAGCCTAGTCCACTGCTGAACTACTCTGACTGTGAAATTTTTTTCCTGATATCTAGCCTATATCGTTGTACTTGTAGTTTAAACCCATTACTGCGTGTCCTCTCCTCTGCAGCCAACGGAGACAGCATCCTGCCCTCCTCCAAGTGACAACCTTTCAAATACTTAGAGGGCTATCATGTCCCCTCTCAACCTCCTTTTCTCCAGGCTGAACATTCCCAAGTCCCTCATAGGGCTTGGTCCCTTGGTTGATTGTTTGAGAGGACCTGTCCTCTGTACCAGCTGTGGATCCATTTGTATCTTTTCTTAGTAACAGTTCTTGGTCAGTCATATGGGTCAATCCTTTGTTAGCTGATTCTCTACATTCAGGGCAGGTACTAATCAAGGCAGGATGTTCCTGGCTTGTACCTTTGCTGTTGACACAGAAGTGTCAAATTAAATAGAAACAAGGTTGGGTTTATATAAAATTATGGTATAATAATAATTTGAAGCTATCATTGTCTATAGTTAAATCCACACGCAGGGTTATTGGTACGATAATTACAGAAATTCTAGAATTGTTTGAGCTCCATAATTATTTTTCTTTCTATAGCTTTCCATTCATCCTGAATAAAAATTCTGTAAGGCTAAATACTTCCATATCAGCTAACAGTTTCTATTTTTCTTTGTTTTTGTATACTCTACTGAGAAACAGTCACATCAATAATTTGGGTTATGAGAAATAAAGGCAATGTAAAAGGTGTCGATATTGTTAAGGTTCTCTCATCTGACACCAGTTGAGGTTACTTCTACTGAATGGGAGAAAGTGTGGTAGTTTAAGAGCTCTTGTTCACGAAATACTGAAAAGGAAGCCATTAAGAGTTGTGCTTTCTCTTTTCTCCCAGACACCAAGATATGTGAAATATGCGCCCATGTATCACCACCACGGTTTTATTTTATTTATATTTTATATCCAGTTTTTCTCCCTGTTGGGGATCCAAAGTGACTAGCAACATCATTCTCTTCTCCTGTATTGTATTCTCACAACAACCCTGTAGGGTAGGTCAGGCTGAGAGAGAGAAAGAGAGATGGTCAGCTGACAAACTTTCCAATCCGCATGGGAATTCAGAGCTCAGCACCTAATCTGACAGTGTAACTGCAATACTACCCTTGATCTATCCCTAAAGACAGAAGGACATACATATGTCCTGGACATGGAGACAGCTCAGTCATCTCTTGATAGCAGAGGTGTGTTTCTGATCCTCACATTCAGGAGACAAAAAAACAAAACAAAAAGGGGGGCACAATTTACTTTTTCTATCTGTTTCAGTGCTCTGTGAAGCACCCAAAGTGGATCTTACATTGTGCTTTCACAGACGGGTTATACTGTGTAGTCTGATTCAGGTGTCAATCATTGGCAAGCTAACAAGGTTCCTTCAAAAGGCTAGATTCAGCTTGAAGGCACTGGCTACTGACCTCTCCTAGAAGAAATCGAAGTAATACTTAAAAGAAATCAAAGCTTTCTGGTGCACAGATGCTATCTTTGGGTTAAGATGGCCTTTATTTAGTTGATTATATCAGTGGTCCCCAACCCCCGGTCTGGGGACCGGTAGCGGTCCATGGATCAGTCAGTACCGGGCCGTGGCTCCTCCTCGTCCTCCTCCCTGGCAGCTGCCTCGGGGGCTGCCCTGCCACTCTGCGAATGGCTCACCTTTGGTGCTCCCCGGCAGCCGCCATGGCTGGGGCCCCCCTCAGTGTGGCACTGCGCAGCTGCTGCTGGCAGTGCCCCTCAGTGGGCGACGGGAAGTCAGGGGTGCTGGCGGGAAAGCAAGTGGAGCAGGGGCTCAGGCGGCGGTGGCGACATCCCTCGGCAAAAGAGGGATCCCCCCGGGCCTCAGTAAAATTGTCAAGCATTGACGGGTCCTCGGAGATAAAAAGGTTGGGGGCCACTGAATTATATGATCCCACTGCCAGCACTGGAACATCAAATAGGGATAATATGTTGTACAAAACCCAAACAGTAGAACCTTCCACTTCTCACTATGGCATATGTGACAGAGGTATTTCTGTCTTCACATCTTCTTGCATTAACTTCCAGGCCTGGAATGCAATTCCCCAGATTGTGTACTGTGTTTGGGTGGTTTTTGTGTGTTTTTTTTTTTTTTTTTTTGCTTGGGCAGATCAGTACCTGAATGTCAGCAAGAAATCAGATCTTTGGGTTCATGTTTGCTCTAGAAGCCCTGCCTGAGTTTTTTTTTTCCTTTCAGCATCTCTCAAGCAAAAGCTAGGAAACAGCCTGGGGCATTTTAATTATTCTGCTGACACTACATGGAAGGAGAAAGCAAAATGTGATATTAAAGGTGAAAGAGCATGGGAATGTTTCATTTTATTATTTTCCTGTGGGGTTTTAAGCAATCTCTTTGTTACATTTTTTTTATGGCTGGATGTGACACTTGTGTGAATAAGGCATCAGTCTTCTTATAAGAATAGTGGGCTTAGAGGAGGGTTCTTTGTTTAATTAGGTGAATTCTTTCATGGCAAAGTCACAGTTGCACTATTAGCACCTAAATGGAACTTTTTTTTGCAGTAATTTCTACATAAGCACACATATTTTATCTCTGTAATACCATGTGCCTTCAGCATAACTAATCTTTGACCAGATTTATCTCCTGCTCTTACTAGGTGAGAAGAGATCCAAAGCAGCCCTCCATTTCATACTGCTAGTAAGGGATTACTTACATCAGAGAAGGTATACTTCTGAAATTTGCCCTTAGATTTTGGATTTTGAAGTCACCTACCATGCAATCCTAACCAGAGTTCCATCCATCTAAGTCTATTGTAGTTAATGCAAAAGGGTGTAACTCTATTATGGACTGCACCACTGGTGGGATCACTGTATTGGGATTGTTTATTTTTTTCATTTCTGAATGTTCTGCAAAGCAATGTGGACGTTCAGTTTTGCTCAGCTCATTCAATTCCCTCCCCTCCCACTGATATTCAGCAGTAAGTGATTCTAAGATGCTGCAAAAACCACAAAGAATCTTAATGTGGCCATATGTATGGTTGTCTCAAGATCATAGAGTTGTAAAGTTGGAAGGCCATCTAGTCCTGCTTGATGCAGGGTAAGCCTAAAGTATCCATGATAAGTATCAGTCCAACCGCTGCTTGAAGACTGCCAATGAGGGAAAGTGCACCACCTCCTTAGGCAGCTGATTCCAATGCTGAACGACTCGGATTGTAAAAAAAATCTGACATCTAGCAGTATGATCCTACATGTAGTTTTGACCCATTACTGCAGGTCCTATCCTCTGCTGCCAACAAGAACCACTCCCTGCCCTTCTCTAAGTGACAAACTTTCAAATACTTGCTTATTCCTTGTGCAACATAATTCAAGGGGAAGAAAAATAATTGGAGAACCTGTTTTAACAGGGATTCATAGGAATTCTTAGGTTCTAAATGCATGAACTATTTTCTCCACTATACCAGGCCATGGATTACATGATTTGAGTCTGCAACTTGCAGAAAAAAAATACATGTTTAGAGAGCACACATGTATACTCGATACTCCTAGGCCACTATTTAGATGGGAACTCCATTAGATGGTGGTTGGATACAGATGGGGGCCAGGGTCAGCCAGTACAATCTGTGCTTCCTGACAGAAAGTGCCCTGACCTGGGGGGCCCATCATAGCCTGATTTTGTCAGATCCCAAACTCTAAGCAGGGTTGGTTCTGGTTAGTACTTCTATGGGAGACCACCAAGGAAATCCAGGGTTGCTATGCAGAGACAGGCAATGGCAAACCAACTCAGTCTCTTGCCTTGAAAACCCTGTGGGGTCACCATAAATCAGGTATGACTTGATGGCACTTCCCACCATCAGTACCAGGGCGTATGGCTTTGGCATATCAAGGCTTTGATATTCTTCTTTCATAAGTTCAATGCTGTCAATCATCAGCTGTCCTAATCCAGAACAAAACAAACAGTAAACCTGAAGCAGGGGGTCTGCAGGGAAAAATCAGAAAGAATTACCTAAATCCTGAGTGCTCTTCTGTATGACAAACTCAAATGTTTCTTTGATATTTTGCTTTCTATTTGTTCCTTCCCCCACCCCCATGTGATGGGTTTATCTATTCTCTTGGCTTGAGGGAAGTAACAATAGATAAAAAAAATTAAATGTCAAATACCCCATTCAAAATCCAATTAGATAACTAAACCACAGCAGATGGCAGATCTTACCTCCATCTTAACTCCCATCTCCGAAAGACAACCAAATTGAAAAAGACTTCTGGTGTTTGTGAAACACCTTCAGGCTTCAGCTTTGGCACATTGCTAAGGCAACCAGTTTTTATTGGTGACAGTCCAACACCATGGTGAACATGCCCAAGATTTGCATTCCAAAAGGAATACACTGATAATATGATAGAGGTAGGCAACTTGACACCCCTTTTCACCCCTATGGTGGATAAATTAAAGTGCCTATCTGCTCCTTCACATGGTGCACAATAGCATATGAAAGTCCTTTGCTTAGGAGTCAAGGACATGAGTTACATGAGTAGTCTTATATTCAGTCGCTGATATTTCTAGTTCTTGGATTGCAGATATGAGGAATGAACTTCCCCTGCTTCATGCTGTAGTGAGCTGCTTTAGTAAGAAACTATATTGTGCTAGGTGGACCAGTGTTCTCACTTGGTAGTTTCATAGTGAGTATGGATACCCCAGCAGTTTTCTTTTATTTTAGTTTTATTATATATATTTATATATCAGTGTATGTGTAGTGCAGAACAGAACAAGACATGCAGGCATAGACTGAATTCTCAGATATCTTTCTTCCTTCCCACCCAAAAGTATAATTGTCTAATTGAAGCCTATATGGCATTCCTAAACACACTACCTTTTAGCCCACATCCTTTCCCCTTCCTGCACCTTTTCCAGTATGAAGTAATGGGAAAGCATGCAATATCTAGTGGTTGCATGGTAAACAGGCATTGCCAAAATGTGCAATACAAACAAAATGGTGCAGATACAATATGAAAATGTTGCTATTTCCCCTGCTGAAGTCAGGAAAATGCTCGGAAAATGCTCAGCATGGTGTTTTGCCTTAAGTACCAAAAGATGAATTACATGGCCCAGAGACTGTTGCTTGTATTCATACTTTTTTGGTTGTGCTCTTTGGTCTTAAACAAAAACCAAGGCATTTCCCCCTCCTGTTTGTTTTTTAGAGGATTTGAAACAATAACACATGGCTACAAAAGCCATTTGATTTATTGCTGTTGGTGTCCCCCAAATTCCCCTGACACTTACTTTTATGGATTTATTATTAACCTTTCCTGGATAAAATAGCTGAACAAATAAGGCAAAATCCTTGGTCACTTATTTCCGAGCTCCAGTTAAAAATCACCTTGACCTACTGTGTAACGTTGTACAGCCTGCATGCTTTAAAGTACCATTTGGAAAGCACTTTCTTCTGATAGATCAAAAGTGTTGATTGCTTTCTGGTCTTTCAGTTGCACTATGGAGGAATGGGTAAATGGCTTTTCTTTTGCTGTTCTTCAACTTTTGCAAATTCATTCAGAGCCACTATGCATACATGTTACATGGTCATTTGTCACTGTCGCTTGCATCAACGGGTTGTATGTGGCAAGACGTGTGTGGGTGTGTATGTGTGAAGAGGAAGAAACCATTTGGGAGGGAGAAAAGGGGATCGCAGCCTAATGAAATCTGCATCCCGACATGCATTGCAAATGCTAAGCTCCAGTGTGAGCTGATTGCAGCCCACACACTCTTGGCAAGGTGTCAGAGCTGCCGCTAGCTTTCTTTGATCCCCTGCTGAGAGAAAATGAAAACAGACAACCCTTATTATCCAACTCTAGAAGCAAAAGCCAGGCAAGGAAAAAAATGATATGGATGCTATCTTTGAAAACTAAAGCTGCATCAGCCAATTTGGGGTGAGGTGGGGAGGGTTATTGAAGGATATGCATGCATGTACACATTTAACAGCATGTTAGCATGCATAGCATGCACATTATTTTTCACATAATTGGGTTGTGAGAAAGGTGGGTGATGAGTGACTGCTAAAGCCCCTGTTGCCTGGTTGGGGGGGGGGACTCTCTCTCTCTGATCTTTTAGAGAATGCTCATTGGTTAGAAGACTTGTGTTGACCTATGCATCTCTCCTACTTTTAGCTCACCCTTCCTCCAAAGATCTCCAGGCCATGTACTTTGTTCTTTCTCACCATAGTTACCTAAGTTCACCCAGCCATCTTCATGGCAAATTTGGACCCAGGTCTCCTAGGTCTTATCACTCACACAGCCCTGGTATGAAACTTGCCAGGTTCCATCCCTCACTTTGTAAAAATGATCTCAGGATGAGAAACAACTCTGAAGAGACACTGTCAGCATGGACAGTGCTCAGCTGGACAGACCAATGTTCTGACTTGGAATAAGAGAAGATAAACCTATCCCAATGGTGTTCACAACAAAGAAATATTTTTCGAAACTTGCAATGTTCTCATTCAATGTTTGTATTTATTATATACAATGGAGTCAGCCAAAATGGTGTCCAAATAAATTTCATTTTCAAACAAGAATTTTCATCAGTGGTGAGTGAATCTTTCTAAATGTGAGTCATTATATTCCTCAACTCTCTGATTCCTTAATCCAAATGATTTTTCATATGACTAAATGAGAGATTGAGAACTTGGATCCCCCTGACCTGTTGGAGCCTTTGGCCCATTTATATTATCATGTTTAATTATTTGAAAAATTATTTGGACTGTACAAAATGGTTCCCAAACACACTTGGATGAATGATTGGAGATAGTTTTCGTACCACTATATATAGCTTGCTGTAAATAGGTTCTTATTATGTAATTTGTGCCATATTAATAGTTATGGTAAGCTTCAATTCTTTCACATAGTTCCAAATCCTAATGCATTGGTTATTGAAGGTTTCATTTTGTGGATAGCACTGATTCATTATGTGTAATCCACCCTGTGACTATAAATGGACTATAAATAATATAAAGAAAAAAATAGGAATATAATTTCAACAAGTACAGAAACAATTACAAAATATTCTGTGTGCCAACTCTTGAGCAGGTTTTGAACCTTCTGGGTCAGTTCACTCAGGGGCAAAGTTTTGTAGCTCTCAGGTAAGACTCAATGGTTAAATCCTCTTTGAAGATCTTTTAAGACCTCTTCCACTCACACTAGAGGTGTATACATTTTGTTATGCCCTGGAAAAATACTTGTAAAAGGAAAGAAAGTGGAAGCTGATCCCTGAAAATATACAACTGACAGGTGTGTTCCCAAGAGTCCCTTCTCTTGCTATCTAGTACACCAGTGTTTACCATAGCTGACTTTCTCAAGAGATGTGATCTTCAAAAGCGATGGTATCTACATAAACACATCCACAAACGGGCACATTCAGATAGAATTCTTCCCCTCACAATATAAGAGCTAGGGGATGTTTACCCTGGACAAATAAAAGATGCTTACATTGAAAAATTGGTCTGGAGTCAGCAATGACCCTTCAAAAGAAGAGAAATTTGCAATCATGTCCCTGTCTTGAAGAATAGCTCCATTCTTTCATCAGACTGGAGTACATGGATGAATAGTATAGCAAAGGATTCAACTGTGTGTCCTCTGTGCTCAAAGGACAGTTTGTAAGAGCTGAAATGATGCCTTTTAAAAACTGAACTATCACAAGTCCTCTGCAACTTCGCTATAACTAAATTTTCATCTAGTAAAGTTGCTTTGTGACAGAACTTGTTTGAAGTATAAGTCCCACTAAATAATTTTTAGACACCATGAAAGGAAGTGAAAGGAAACTATTTTTATTAGAGTCTGTCAACCTAGGTTAGTGTGATCCCACTATGATCCCCACTATCGCTACTAATATTTACTTTCTTCTGGAACATTGTATCTAAAAGTGCTTCCAATACAACACAGACTGGGAGCAACACTCTAAAAATCTATATAATGGTCAGTGCTCCCACTGCTAACTGACTAACTGAAATACTGAAGGCACAATTGCAGACAATTCCCTTGAGAAGGAAAACTGGAAAGAACCTAAAGAAACCAGGGTGGCTCCATAAACAGCTTTCAAAAAAATTGAGTAATAAAAAGACTCATTTAGGAACTGGAAGGAGGACCTTATAACCAAGGGGGAATATAAACAATAACCAACGCATGTAGGGAAAGTGTGAGAAAAGCTAAAGCTCAGGGCCGTTCCGCATTCGTCCAGAATAGCACAATGGTTACTAATTGAAATCGCTACAGTTTTGCCGTTATGCACAACATCATTGACAATCTGCAACACTCCTGAAACCGATCCGCAAAAAGCGCTTAGTTGTAGCGCTTTCAGGGAAATCCCAAAAAGTGGATTCACCCTCCGGAAAGCGCTACACTCCTGCAACCAATCTGCAACACTAGCGGGAAAGTTCTGTGTGTTACCATTGTTGCGGTTTCTGCAAAGTCCCTCCCCCTAGCTCTACTCCTCTGATCTTCCGGCGAAGCGATCGCCAATTTTTTTTCTCCGAGCGAGCAGAGATAAACGCACCGGCAAGCCTTCGTTTAGCCAGCAAGGCTTCCCCAGCTGCAGTCCCTCTGTTTAAAGTCACCAAGCACAAGCAACACAGAGGCACGTTTGCTGGTTTATTTTCCCTTTATTTTTCACACTGTTTTCGGCCGAAAATCGCGCCCGTGAGGGGGGGGGATTTTTTTTTCACTCGGGGGGAGTGTGGCAATGATGAAACGGCAGCTCAAACACCACCTGCTAGCTGGATGGGTCTCTCAATTGCAATGAATCAACACATATTCGTTGCAACGTGTGTGTGTGTGTGTGTGTGTGTGTTTTTAAACCTTCCTTAAAGGGAAAGGGGCTGTTTGGGAGCATGATAACAGCTGCCCATTGGCTGCTTGACGGCCAGGGGTGCGACACAGCTCAGCAATAGCGCTTCCTAGCTAGCGATTTTTGCCGAGACCGGAAGCCTGTGGGAAACGATAGAAACGCAACTGGATTCCACTACAAAGGCAGGTATGCATAACAACGAATTCCACTATTTAAAATGGCGATTTTTCGTTCCACAAACAATTTGCAACATGGATCCTGGTGCGGAATGGCCCTCAGTATGAGCTTAGGCTAGCAAGAAATGCTAGAAACAACAAGGGTTCTTTAGCTATATTCCATGGAGTTGAAAACAGGTGACTGTTGTTTCCATATCTATCTATCTATCTATCTATCTATCTATCCATCCATCCATCCATCCATCCATCCATCCATCCATCCATCCATCCATCCATCCATCCATCCATCCATCCATCCATCCATCCATCCATCCATCCATCCATCCATCCATCCATCAATTTGGATTTTTATACCACCCATTCTTTACAGCTCTGGGCAGTTTACATGGAAGATTACATAAATTTACATGGAACATTATAACAATCTATAATTTAGAAATTTCAATAGAACATCATAACACAATCTATCAAGTAACAATTCACAACACAACATGAATAACAACAAAACTGGGGAGATCAAAATATGAATCAAAAACATGAATAACAACAACACTGGGGAGATCAAAACAATAGGGGGGAAGGTTAGTAAACGATGCAAAACTTTCCACACAAAAGTTTCTCTCTCCAGGAATAGATTTGAATTTCATGCCCCATTAGCCCACAGTTTCCAAATTCTCCTTTACAATAATGTTTTCCCCCCTTTGGATCTCGCAGTTTTCCACGAAGACATTTCTGAATTCGAGTTTGGTTTCCCACAGTGTTGTCATTTGTGTCATCAATATTATATATATACCACCCTGCCCTCCCCTCAGCTTGTCCCCTGAGCAATCCAGTTATTTCCAAAGTGTAATGTTGATTGCATTACAACATGAATGTTTTTGTCACTACAATATAGCAACATAATGTGAGGACAAAACAGGTAGCAAGGTTTCATGTAGCCTTCTCTGTACATTTACCCTTCCATTAAGCTTCCTTTCTTTGGAGGCTAGGTTTTGAAGCCACAGGTTTGTATTGTTTTTTATTCTCCCCCCTTCTCTTTCCCTATAGCCCCCAGTGTGTATTTATAATATAATGATGTTATAACATTACTGCATATACAAAAATTGTGGTTCTAACACTAAGTACACAAGGACACATTTAGCATGCTTCATAATTACTGAATTGGTGTATTCAGTTCAATGATCATCAGACGTTTTCATAGTTGAGGCTTAAGGAGGGGTGGGAGTCCTTTAAAATGGCAGAGGCCATGCCGTTCTCCACAATACCTTTGTTTTTAACAGTCTCATTATGTTATAACATCACACTACACGTGCACACAAAAAAAGAGTTTCTGTCACTGACAAAGTACATGGTGACAGAGCCACCCGACTCTTTTTCAAAGGAAGTATGGAACACATGGGGAGGGTTGGATCCAAATTCAAGAACAAATTCTGCAGAACAAATGCTCTTTTTCATAAGGGGTGCTACAAAGTTGGAGCATCAGCTGGGGATCCAACTCAAGGGGACACAAGGGCAACACTGAGGGGAAGAAAAGAAATATTTATGGGAGAAATTGGCTACAACCATAATGCCAAGCAGGTTCCTCTGTCTAATTAAATATATAAATCATCTAACTTGCATGTGTGTTACAGTCTTTAGGGTCACCTACTTCATCCCATAGCTATTATAAGTCAGGGGCAGTATGGCTACATTCTACCTCCTAGTTCTTTAAGTGTCTAATCTGCCTCTGATACTTGTTCCATGACTTGCCACCCTTTCAATTTCTATATTACTATACGTGAAATCATATTTCTGTCTTTGGCAGCAGTAGATATGCAACATGCTTTAAATCCTTTTTCCTCCTGTTGTGCCTGAGGATTGCTGTGAATTAACTATTCAAAATCAAAAATGGTTTGTTTGCTTGTTTTTCCCGAAGTCGAGGCAACAACAGCTGTGATCCTAGTCTCTAGATGGTCATCAGTTTGAGCAAGTCTGTGTTTTTAATTACTTGAGTATCCCATTCCACTCCTCTCTTTCTTGGAGTTTCCTTCTCCCCCATACCTCGACTAGTGCCAGAACATTGTTGGCTGCTGTTCAAAGCTTTTGGTAGAATTAAAAATATACATTTGCACATTATGATTACAAAGAACCCACAAAGTCATTAAAACATGTGTGTCGTATGGTACACAAGTATCCTTGCTTTCATCTGAGATATTTGTGTGGGAATTGTATGAAAGATTTGTACGCGCATGTGGCAGTCCTACAGTGGGAGCAGCAGAAACAGGCAGTTAATACCTAGACAATATTGACGTGCGTCTGGAGTCCTGAATTGCTGTCAGTTTTGAATTTCCAGGTATTAGAACATTATCCCGAAGAGCAGTTCCTTCAGTTAGAAAGGGAACAGAACGACAGGAAAAAAAACTTTGGTGAAGTGCTAGTGATGGGAATGGGCTACAGGTGTAAAAGGGAAACCATGATTAAAATAGAGAGAATATGGATTACCCTGGGCTGTCTGGAAATTTACTTGTAAGGGTAATGTCATGTAGAATTGTATTGGCAACCAGAATGCCAAGAAAGATCTCTCTGCTGTGGAAGCAGTCCTGTGCAGTTCTGCTTTTCCTCGTTTTTTGTCTTTAGACATGAGGAGGAAGAGCCTTTTAGCACTATGGAAAAAGGCACAGCCTTCCACAACCATTAAACCTCCACAAGTATGTTTTAAAATAATCTGTTCTTTTGCTTAAATTGGAATAATGTCTGGCTGAGTTTATTTTTTTTTAAGCTGCATTTGAGACACATCTTCTCTCCCAACAACGGGGTTTACCTGGCTTGATCTGATTTGAGAAGACATTTTAGTGTCCCATTATGGGGAAGGAGAGGAAAATGAATGTAGTTGAGATGCTGCTTGTGCCAGAATGTGGAGGCTCAGAAGAGATAAGATAACCTTGCAAATAAACAACAGATGGCTGGTGGCCTAATGCTTCGCTGTGGATGAACATGACAGGGATTTATTCCTCCAGCCTGACGAAGGAACCTTGAACAGGCTGGAGCTGCAGAAATGTATGGCCTGCCAGCAGTCCGGGTTTGTAGCAGGGATTCAGCTAAAGCAGATGGTGTTCGGAGGCAGCTATATTATTATGCAGCTGTTTCCCATCTTGTGTAACGTGTGAGAGTTGGAATAAATTTCCCAGCGGGATTCTCGGATAACCGTCAGTCTCGAACATAGGATCCTCTGAAGAGATGAGATTCTTTCTTTCCAAGAACATCAGGCCTGACAGTCTGATGGCAACCTTTCTGCAATATTTTGGTGTTAATGCCAAGGTCCTTAAAAGAATTACCCAGGTGCATTAAGATCAGTGTCTTTTGCCCAAGGGGTGTGCAGCCTAACCCATTTGAAAATGAAACACTCAGGTATATGTTTCCGTGCTCTCAAAAAGCTGATGAATAAATGCCTAGTATGCCTTCGCAGGAAATCTCTGAAAGAGATAGGTGGGCAGCGGGTGCATATCCAAGTACATGGCATCTTCAGTTTCTGCGAGTTTTCCTCCCAGTCCAAACAATCAAAGCCCAAAGATGCTCAGTTAGATCAGCAGAGCCTTTGGAACAGCTCTAAGCTCACATCTTCTACTTCTAGTCCCTTTCAATGAATGGGATGTTATAGAACTGGCTGGGAAGGCTCAATAGCAGCAGGAAGCTATGTGTATACTTCAAAGGACTCAGCAGCGGTTTTCTTCTGCACGTGTGGAAAGCTCCAGCTCACAGCTGGGCAGTTATCACACCGAAATTCTCAAATTGTTGCAGCATTTTCACTGGCTGCAACACCTTTCACTTGTGCTTTTAATTTCCTTTTCAGTCCCAGTGGTGCACACACTGATCCAGTGGCTGCACTTCTGATATCCACACAGACTTGTGATACCCACAAGGGAGAGCTTTGCCCACTCACTCCCATGTTCTGATATGTGATATTGTGCTTCTCCCAGTTTTGAGGTGAAGGGCAGGTTTGGGCTCTAGGTCTATCACCGGGGGCGGTGAAAGGTGTTGTCGAGTTGCAACCGACTTCCAGTGGAGATTTTAAGGCAAGAGACCAGCTTCTGTTTTATTTAAGGGAGGCAGGCACATCCTCTCACTGGATCCAAAACAAAGAGAACAAAAAGCACATGGCTTCCTGTTACTTTGAACAGAATAATAATGATTAATTAAGGATAATTGTTACCCCCAACAAATTAAGGGAAATGTCAGTACTAACCAGCAAAAAGATTTTAAAATATTTCTTCTAATCCCCCGCTCCCAACCCAGACTCACGAGATGCTTAATGGGAGAAGGAAAATTAGGGTTAGGAAGCAGGTAAGGCAAGTCTCCAGATCGGTTTGTCTTTCTGCACCTGCACTAATTAAGACAGTGGTTCTAGTTCCCAGACGCTAAAATATAACTAGCAGTCCCATCCCATCCTTTCTCGTCCCATCTCATCCCATCCCATCCCATCCTCTCCTCTTCCTGACATTTAAAGAAGAAAAAAGAAAGCAGGAGAGCAGGGGCAGATTGGGTGATTAAATTTAGTCTATTCTTTTGATCAGACTGAAGGCACAGATGCCTAGTAGATCAAAGAGTATAGAACTGAGATCTTTGAGAGTATTCCTAAGCAGGTATCCTTAGGCCTTAATCCCATTTTAGTCAATGGGATTTGTACCAAGTTTCCTGTTTCTGTTGTATACAAACTTTATAAAATTCAACATAATATTCATTAATGACCAGATATCATAACTCCATGGCATGCCTTCTAATGGGAATTATAACTGCATTTCTTCCTTTTTTCTCCATACGTGTAGCCATATCTACAGACTGAGAACTCCCTTCATGTATCTAAATAAATAGATTCTATCCATGAAAGCTGGAAAATATCACACATCTTATTTTTAATTTTGCCACAACACGCTAATATGGCTACCCCTCTAGAATGTGTCTTTTCTCGCTAATTCGTTTGTACAAAGATTTCTCTGATACATAGCCTACAAATATTTCTGGGCACACTAAGAATGTTTTCCCTTCAACATTAGCAAACCCTCCCTCCCCCTCCCACAATCTTCATATCAGCAGTGGGCTGGATGATGTTAAAAGTGCTTTATATTACTGTGTTAAGAACCAGGGGGGGGGGGTATTTCTTACATTATTGCGAGAAGAACAAGTTATCCAAATTGATAAGATTGTTTATAAGCCAAATGCATGGACCATCAAGTCTTCTGGACAGGGCTAATGTGGGTTTCCCAATTAGAATTTCTAGCTCCAGGTTTGAAAATACCTGAAGATTTTGGGGCTAAAATCTGAAGAGGGTGGGGTTTGGGGGGATTTCATTGGGGTATAATGCCATTAAGTCCACCTTCCAACGTGGCTATTTTCTCCAAGTGAACTCATATATGTTGCATGGAGATTAGTTATAAACCCAGGAGATCTCCAAACATCACCAGAAAGTGGCAACCCTACTCCCAATCCATCTGGTCTGGAGTATTGTAAAATAATATGTGTGGGGTTTTCACTGAAGGAAGTTGAGAAGGTTCAGCTAGTTCAAGACAAATCTGCTGCAGCTAACAGGAAAAAATCGTTTCCATGATGCCACTTGTAAAACTTCCTAATTGCTTCCTGGCTCTGATTAATGTGATGGTTCTTACCTTTAAAACTCACAATGATCTCTGACCTGCATATCTCCCTGTAGTATTAGCTTGCACAGCAACTGCATTCCTCAGATCTGTTAACTAAACCTTCCCTGGTAATGACATATCTGGCTACTATCTGTTCATTTGCTTTTTCCATAGAAACCTCACTAGTGTGGAAGGAGCACACAACAATAGTGATCCATAAAAGCCTGCCACTGTTGGTTTTTAGGCAGATAAGACTTCTGCTTCAGAAGGTGTCTAGTGAAGACCTTATATGCATAAGCTACAATTTATGTGTGTTTGTGGTTCATTGTAGTAATCTGTTCTAATGATATGTTGTTGCCTACCGTGGGCTCTGAGATAGAAAAGTGGGCTATAAATGTTTTAAAGTCAAGAAATGATGCTGAAGTAAACACATTCAAACTCCCCACTTGCTCACATGTTTAATTGCAAGTATAGGACTCTTTTTTATGAGAACACATTTGTAAGTTTTTGCAATGAGGCCCCTGTAAATGACTGCATTTTAAAGAAGCTTAAAGGTACTTCAGAAACAATTGAAGAACTATGAAGGGTTAATTCTTCACATAAAACCTTGACTGCCTGGCTGCTCCAAGCAATCTCACTAGTCATCAACTGAGCAAAAAAAGACTTGAGAGCTGCATGTTGAGTCACATTTCAGTCACAGTTCAGCCTTAGCTGAGAGCAATTTTACACAGATTAAGTATTGGGAGAAAGTTGCACAAGGAAGTTTGGGAAGTTAGGCAGAGACTCCCATTTGGAACAAGGAAAGGGATGGATCTTCTAGAGTGAGACCTATTCCACACCAGAGCTGCCACATTAAGCTGCCGCTGGGTGTTTGGGATGGGGCAGTTTGCCCTGCCTCTTCCCAGGTCCAGATGAGGGACCATTATCCCTGCCGGACCCCGATTTGTACCTCCAGAAGTTGGGATTGCATTACAACACAAAATAAAACAAATGCCTCAGGCCCATTGTACTCACCTCAAAATCGTCAGTGTATTGCAAACATATTATCCATGATAAGCTGACCTGTTCATTCTCTAATCAAAAGTGTAGATGCTTTCCCAAGTAATATAATGTAGATCTAAATCATGGTTGTGTTTTGCATGCACAGTTAACTAAAATGTGCAACAGATTGTGTCACTTCTTTTGTAAAGAAGGGGGTGATATTGGGGGGGGGCTCTGATAATATTATGAAGAGTGCTATCTGTTCAGGAAATATGTCAACAACAGCAAATATGGTGCTTTCCCAGGGGATTTTCTTTTTATAAATCATGGCTATTCAGAGTGTTTTTTATGTTGAAAATAACAACAGGAGTTGCAACAGGAGGAAAATTACCACTTAAGCTTGTTGTCTCTGTAAAAATGAGGAAGAAGCAGGAAGGGGATGCTCTCCCTTTGCCTCTAGGGATGAAATGTGTATCCAGTCCAAACCAGTCATGCAGATGCTATGATGCCGGAGGGTAGAATTGTGGAATAGAGATTCCCTAGGGGGAATTAAACCTTCATTTCTTTTTCCTTGTTTCTTGTCTTGGTTTTGTGTGTGTGTGTGTGAGGAAGAGGGAGAGGGAGAGGGAGAGGGGGGGACAAAAGTCATTCAAGGAAAGAAAGAATTTTTTTTCTTTAGCCAGGACTGAAAAATAAAGTCTTTTTTCATGAAAAGGATGTAATGAGAACAGCAAATTGCCTCTTTTCATTACATCCTAAAGCTTGACCCTGTGTTCTGTCTCACAATCCACACTTCTCATTATCATCCTAAGAAATGCTTTCTATTCCTTTCATCTTCTCCTCACTAAAGAAAATCCCAAGGTGATGGGGAGCTGGGCTTCCTGAGGACCAATCCCTTGGTTGTTCATTCATGGAACTGAAGGCTCCTCAGCATCCTCTGGTTATCAACAGTCATGTAGCCGATTAATGGATTTCTATCTTGCCCTTTATTAACAATGCATGCAGGTTGAGATAGAATTGCTTTCTATTATTGAAGATGTGCTGCCCTGCTTGGATAAACCTGGAATTGTTTTAATATATATTTTTAAAAGCTGGCAAAGGAACACAACCTTAGGGGATGGATCCTACTCACTGTGAGCTGGCCAAACTGATAATTCCCACCCCTATCCCATCCCACTTCCCACATCACTCAGCCAGCTGCACCTGGCAATCAGAGGACTTTGGGTAATATTATGAGACATAGCATAAACATTTGCCACTTGAAGGGGAAATTCATGGCAATTTTGGAAAACTCCCCCCCCCCCCATGAGCAGAAGTGCCCTTCATATATGCAAGCTTGGATCTAGAGATTCCCCCAAACTACAGCTCAAATCAAGACTAGAGAGATACACTCCCCTGGAGAAAATGGATGTTTTGGAGCGTGGGCTCTATGGCATTGGACTCCATGGAGGACCCTGTCCTTCCCAGGCTCCATCCCCAAATCTCCTGGAGTGTTACATTCTGGATCTGACACTCCGACTTCCCTATCGCCTGGCATCCCGAATGCTAACACACTTGCATATTGCAGGAAACAATTTGAATCAGAATCTATAGCATATAAGGATTTCATGAACCTTAAAAGGAAAGAGCAGTGCTGTGGTTGCAAAATATAATGGTGCATCTGTTCTAATGTCTTTTTACACATTAGCAAATATCTGACAGGGCAGTTGCTCAAATAGCCATGGTAGACATGATGCAAATACATGTTTACAGCGCTGTGGCTTTAGATACAATTTTCAGGAGATATAGTTCAGGGGTTGCAAACAGGCATGTGCAAGGGGGCCCTGATTCGGACCGTTTCGGATCTGAATCGGGCCGATTCGAACTATTTCAGATTCGGATTGGGCCGATTCGGATCGATTCAGAGCCGTACAAATCGATTCGGAGCCAATGCAAGCCAATGGGGCCATTGACTTGCATTGGAAATCCTTCCCCCGCCTTTCCCAGGGTCTGGGGGAGAGAGGGTGTAAGTTACACCCCTGAAACTTGCAGGGGAGCTCGGGGAGGGTCTTGCCTGAGAACCCTGCAAGTTTCAAGATGATTGCACCAGGGGGCCCATCCTAGAGGCTCCCAAAGACCTTTTCTCATAGAAGTCTATGGGAAATCAAGTTAAAACCAGAGATTTCCGAAACTCTATTCTATCCAATGGAGCAGATAGGGGTACCCTCTTTGGGAGCCCCTAGGATTGGACCCCTTGGTCCAATCTTCTTGAAAGTCAGGGAAGACCCTCCCTGAGCTACCCAAGAAGGTTCAGGGGTGCAACTTACACCCCCTCTCCCCCGGTGGCCATATTAGCCCCCTCCCCCGGTGGCCATTTTAGGCACCGAAAAAAAGAAAAAAAAAGCCAGCCAGGATGCTGCAGCAACCACGAGGCTGCAAACAGCATCAAATCGATTCAGAATCGATTTTAAAGATGGAGGACGGTCCATTTCGGACCGTTTTAGGCTCGGAAACGCCCAAAACTGCCCCGATTCGTGCGTTTCCAAGCCAAATATGCACATGCCTGGTTGCAAATATGCTATTCTGGGTTAAATTCTCTCTCTCTCTCTCTCTCTCATTCTGTCTGTGCGTGTGTGTTTGTTTGTGTGTGTGTGTGTGTGTGTGAGAGAGAGACAGAGTGTTCACATGAACCATGGCTAGTCTGCTCTCACAGATTATACTGACTATAATATACTGATATTATAAGGCAGCTCTGACATATTGAAAACCCCTGTATAACCCATATTAGATGTATTAATTAAAAAGGTCTATCATCTGAGTATCTTTTTGTTGCTGTTACAAAATGGAAAAAAATAATCTATGGCATGCTTCTAGCAGTAGTGGCATCAATTTTAAAAACCCTGAATTCCAGAAGTGGTGGTTGAGAATAATGTCGGAATTAGTATTAGACATTTACATAATGCTCTCAATTTACCTTTAGAAAATGTAGATTAAGCCATGATCTTTGCTTTAAACAGCTTAGAGTCTTTTAAAGCATATCCAGCCATCGAACAGAATCATGGCCCATTCATGAGAAGTGAGCCAATCAAAGTGCTGGAGATAAGGAACAGTGTTGCATTACACGATGACTCCATAATGCAAACTCCTAAGTATTTTATATGGAATGAGTTTCTTTTGAATTATAAAAGAGGGAGTTATGCAGCTCATCCATTCAGGTAAGTAGCCCATGATTGCTATCAGCTTCCTGGTGTTCAGTTCAGTATGCTTTTTACTAAAATAATCTAGCTGTAGATAATCATAGGAAGTATTCCAGTTTATATTTTTAAAGGCATTTCTAAGCCTGCTAAATATTTTGCAATGTTAACAAGTATTGTAAATAATCTGGTTCAGTGACAAAGCTGGACTTCCTTAGAAATTGCCATTGACTTTGTCTCAACTGAAATAATGAAACCTGATGGTCAGGTTGTTGTTAAAATGACACTTGTTGCATACAGATTATGTAAAATACCATTAAATGAATGAGGAATGATGAACCCTGATGACAGAAATGGGCTGGATGAAAACACAATAAATAGGTGCAAAAACAAAATGAAACAAAAACTGGCATATCCATTGAAGTAACGACAGACACGAGGCTTGCTTCTCTCTGTGCTAGGTCATTCTGGAGCTTGGTTGCTCTCTTGCTTGAGCAGGCTAGCTTTTATTTAGTTTTTACAGATCAAATAGAGATTTTCCCATGCACATAGATGGACACAATAGTTTGCAGAAGCTTATAGCTATGTACACATTCCATTGTTATCAGATTGCAGATGTCATGTAGCTTAATCTTCACATAGGACATTTTCCTTCGAGATCAGCTAATTCCAGGAAGATCTGTCTTTCTGGTGACTACAGAGAGACCAGAGACTGACCTTTTGACCTGCCTGGCCTGGGTATACCCAACAGCAAAGAGCTGAAACCAAATTAGGCAACTAGTCTCTACAGTCCATATTTGTTGTTGTTAGGTGCGAAGCCGTGTCCGACACATCGCGATCCCATGGACAATGATTCTCTAAGCCTTCCTGTCCTCTGCCATTCCCCGGAGTCCATCTAAGTTTGTACCTATTGCTTCAGTTATTCCATCCAGCCACCTCATTCTCTGTCATCCCCTTCTTCTTTTGCCCCCAATCACTCCCAGCATTAGGCTCTTCTCCAGGGAGTCCTTCCTTCTCATGAGGTGGCCAAGGTATTTGAACTTCATCTTCAGGATCTGGCCTTCTAAAGAGCAGTCAGGGCTGATCTCCTCTAGGACTGACCGGTTTGTTCGCCTTGCAGTCCAAGGGACTCGCAAGAGTCTTCTCCAGCACCAGAGTTCAAAAGCCTCAATTCTTTGACGCTCGGCGTTCCTTATGGTCCAACTTTCGCAGCCATACATTGCAACTGGGAATACCATAGCCTTGACTAAACACACTTTTGATGGCAGGGTGATGTCTCTGCTTTTTAGGATGCTGTCTAGATTTGCCATAGCTTTCCTCCCCAGGAGCAAGCGTCTTTTCATTTCTTTGCTGCAGTCCCCATCTGCAGTGATCTTGGAGCCCAGGAAAATAAAATCTGTCACTATCTCCATTTCTTCCCCATCTATTTGCCAGGAATTGAGAGGGCCGGATGCCATGATCTTTGTTTTCTTGATGTTGAGTTTCAAGCCAACTTTTGCACTCTCATCCTTCACCCGCATCAACAGGCTCTTTAGTTCCTCTTCACTTTCTGCCATTAGAGTGGTATCATCTGCGTATCTGAGGTTGTTGATATTTCTCCCTGCAATCTTGATCCCAATTTGTGACTCCTCTAATCCCGCATTTCTCATGATGTGCTCTGCATACAAGTTAAATAGGCAAGGCGACAGTATACAGCCTTGTCGAACTCCTTTCTCAATTTTGAACCATGTTCAGTTCTCACTGTTGCTTCTTGACCTGCATATAAGTTTCTCAAGAGACAAATAAGATGCTCTGGTATTCCTGTCTCTTTAAGAACTTGCCACAATTTGTTGTGCTCCACACAATCAAAGGCTTTAGCATAGTCAATGAGACAGAAGTAGATGTTCTTCTGGAACTCCCTAGCTTTCTCCATGATCCAGCGTATGTTGACAATTTGATTTCTAGTTCCTCTATACGGACTATTTGATCTCTAGTCCATATAGCCCTACACAAAATGGCTGTAGTCATGTTCACTTCCACAATAAAAAGTGGCAAAGACTTAGCAGCTGCTGCCATTGATGAGGCGGAGGAGCGGGTGGCAGGAAGACATGCAGAGGGGATCCGCGTTCCTGGTGGGGGAACCGGGTGGGCCCCGGGGCACCGCTGGCTCTTCCCATGGATTAGATCCCAGCAGCACGGAGGCCTGTGTTCCCAGCGGGGATCTGGATGGGCTCCAGTGCGTTACTGGGGTCCAGATTCTTGTGGTCTTCTGACTGCAAGTCAGGTTCCCTCTCCCATGGTCTGCCAACATTCCTGTGGAGTATTAATAAAGCAGTGGCATTGTTTAAGACAACGGAAATATGTGCATGTCTTCCTTAAGCCCAAAATGTCCTCCTGCAAGTCAATACTTTGTAATTTTTTGTCTGTTGAATTTTGGATGATTGTTGTAAGGTTATCCTATGTTTGAAAATAAAAAAAAAATCTTGGATGTTGCTGGCTTGACATTTTTGTTCGCAAAGAAGCTATTATTTTGGCTGGTAATAAGTTTTAAGTTGTGATAAGGTAGGAGGTACCTTGTGGGGTTAAATTGCTTGCCAGACTGAAACTTCTGCCCAGTGAACTTTTTTTTGCTAGGTAAAGTTAACAAGAAACATTCTAGTAAGTGCATTTACCTTGTTGATATGAGCATTTATTGTTTATTCATGCTCACTGTAGCAGAGAACACCCGATTTTCCTCCAAAGAACCTATTGATGTGCTTTCTCATTTTCCATTTCAATGACTATACGACTTGTCCTTCAGTTTTGCTCCATGTTTTATACTGAGGAATTATTTTGTTAATGTGAGAGGCACAACTAGGGAGCAAAGTATTTTAGTTTCATTCAGATTATACCCAATTAAAAATATGGTAGGTCATTGCATGTGGGCCATCCCATGGCATTGAACTTGAGCAAATACTGGTTAGGAAATTGGATATCCTTTTAGTTGCTCATATTTTTTAAGTATATGAATCAACAAAATTGCTTGATAGTTTTGCACTAGAAAATGTTTTTCATTTGAAGAGTATATAAATTGCGATATTTTGAATGTGCATCTTTCCCCAAAATTAGACTTTCCTTATTATATGAGATACAGAATTTTGAACCAATTTTGAGCAATTACAGTAGTGCCTTTCCTCTGTAGTCTTGAGGGATCCTAACCTGAGCCTAAAATATTTTTGGCTCATATGGATGATCCACCTGGCCCATAACAGTGATACGGGAATGGTGATAATTTATAATGCACTTTGTGGACTTGGAAGTCAGCATTCCCCTGAAAGCTTATTCTTGCCCTTTTATGATGTTAGGTGGAAAGAGCTTTCTCTGCCAAAACTTTAGGCAGGATTTTGAGTATTTTATTACAGTTGTCCTTCCTTGCACAAGTGACCTACAGGGGGAAGTCCCACCAGTTAGCATTAGAACACAAAGGAAACCTGCTTGCAGATGCCTATTTTGTGGTGAAGGGGCCAGCCCTCAGTCACAGGAGAGAGAAGGATTATGACTATTAAAGAGATTCCCACTCCCCCTTTCAGCCCAATAAACATGACTAATTCTCAGCTGAAGCACAGTGTATTGAGCAACAATGAGATACACAGAGTACTACATCAAGCTTCCCATCTCCCACAACAGCAAGAGACCATTTTCTTTGCCAAGGCTTAGTTTTTGTTCCCCTTGAGACAGGAAAGCATCTGCCACAGAGAAACACACATAGACAACAAGCTGGGTATATCTGTCCTTATGGAGTGCTCCTCAGGGTCTGGGTTTCTCAGATCCTGGCAGTTAGGGTTGGGCACTTTGGAATGAGAAGCATCTGTTTGCGCCCAAAGCAGCCAGCGCCATGCTGCCGGGGCTGGGGGGAGGTGAGGTACGGGCACCAGTGTGCTGGTGGAGGCAAACATACAGGCACAAATAGGAGAAATAAAACTGTCTAAAATGGTAACATGCAGTATGGATCCTTATTCTGTCAGGTGGATTGGTAACTGGTTGACAAATCGTACCCAGAGGGTACTTGTTAATGGTTCAGCATCTTCTTGGAAAAGAGTGCCAAGTGGAGTGCCCCAGGGATCTGTCCTGGGGCCTGTGTTGTTCAACATATTTATAAATGATTTGGATGAGGGATTAGTAAAGGTAAAGGTAAAGGTATCCCCTGTGCAAGCACCGAGTCATGTCTGACCCTTGGGGCGATGCCCTCTAGCGTTTCCTTGGCAGACTCAATACGGGGTGGTTTGCCAGTGCCTTCCCCAGTCATGACCATTTACCCCCCAGCAAGCTGGGTACTCATTTTACCGACCTCGGAAGGATGGAAGGCTGAGTCAACCTTGAGCCAGCTGCTGGGATTGAACTCCCAGCCTCATGGGCAAAGCTGTCAGACGGCTGCCTTACCACTCTGCGCCACAAGAGGCTCTAAGAGGGATTAGAGGGGATACTTATTAAATCTGCAGATGATACTAAACTGGGAGGGGTAGCAAACACAACCAAACAGAGAATCAGGATACAGGATGATCTTGATAGGTTCGAGAAGTGGGCTAAACTGAATAAAGTGTTCAATAGGGAGAAATGTAAAGTTCTGCATTTAGGTAGGAATAACCAAATACACCAATATAGGATGCGGGAGACTTGTTTTAGCAGCAGCAAGTGCGAAAAGTATCTAGGAGTCTTAGTAGACCACACATTGAACATGAGTCAGCAGTGTGACTCAGTGGATAAAAAGGCAAATGGTATTTTGGGCTTTATCAAATGGAGTATCGTGTCCAGATCACGGGAGGTGATGGTACCGCTTTACTCTGCTTTGATTCAGCCTCACTTGGAGTACTGGGTTCAGTTTTGGGCACCCCAGTTGAAGAGGGATGTAGACAAACTGGAGCATGTCCAGAGGAGGACAACAAAGATGGTGAGGGGTTTGGAGACCAAGACCTATGAAGAAAGGCTGGGGGAACTTGGTCTGTTTAGCCTGGAGAGGAGACGACTGAGAGGAGATTTGATAACCATCTTCAAATATTTAAAAGGCTGCCATATAGAGGAAGGAGCAGAATTGTTCTCTCTTGCCCAAGAGGGACAGACCAGAAAGAATGGGATGAAATTAATTCAAAAGAAATTCCATCTAAACATCCAGAAGAAGTTCATGACCATTAGAGCAGTTTCTCAGTGGAACAGGGTTCCTTGGGAGGTGGTGGGTTCTCCATCTTTGGAAGTTTTAAAACAGAGGCTGGATAGCCATCTGACAGAGAGGCTGATTCTGTGAAGGCTTAAGCGGGTGGCAGGTTACAGTGGATGAGCAATAGGGTTGTGGGTGTCCTGCATGGTGTGGGGGGTTGGACTAGATGACCTATGAGGTACCTTCCAACTCTATTATTCTATAATTCTATGATTCTGTGATTCTATGTCAGCGATCAACGGCTCCCACCGCACCATTTGCTGCTGGCCCCATCTGTCTCCATATTACTGTGAAACATTCCTGCAAGTGAATTGCTGCACTTGCTCATCCCAAGACCAGGGAGTTAATCTCAGGGGCTTTCTGCACCGGGATCCTTGTAGCAAATTGTTTGCTGAACGAAAAATCACCATTTAAAATAGTGGAATTCGTCATTATGCATACCTGACTTTGTAGTGGAATCCAGTTGCGTTTCCATCGTTTCCCACAAGCTTCCGGTCTCAGCAAAAATTGCTAGAAAGGAAGCGCTATTGCCGAGCTCGTCCCACCCCTGGCCATCAAGCAGCCAATGGGCAGCCGTTAGCATGCTCCCAAACAGCCCCTTTCCCTTTAAGAAAGTTTTTTTTTAAAAAAAACACACACACCCATTGCAATGAATATGTGTTGATTCGTTGCAATGGAGAGACCCATCCAGCTGGCAGGTGTGTTTGAGCTGTCGTTTCATCGTTGCCACGCTCCCCCCGAGTGAAAAAAAAAATCCCCCCCCTCACGGGCCCGATTTTCGGCCGAAAACAGTGTAAAAAATAAAGGGAAAATACATCAGCAAATGGGCTTCTCTGTTGTTTGTGCTTAGTGAGTGTAAAGAGACTGTAAAGAGCTTTGGGGAGGGACTGCAGCCAGGGAAGCCTCACTGGGTAAACGAAGGCTTGCCGGTGATTTGATCTCCGCTTGCTCGGAGGAAAAAAAATGGCGATCGCTTCGCCGGAAGATCAGAGGAGAGAGCCAGGGGGAGGGACTTTGTAGAAACCACAACAATGGTAACGCACAGAACTTTCCGGCTAGTGTTGCAGATTGGTTGCAGGAGTGTAGCGCTTTTCGGTGGGTGAATCCACTTTGGGGGATTTCCCTGAAAGCGCTACAAGGAAGCGCTTTTTGCGGATTGGTTTCAGGTGTATGGCAGATTGTCAACGACGTTGTGCATAATGGCAAAACTGTAGTGATTTCAATTGGCAACCATTGTGCAATTTTGAAGGAGTGCGGAAAGCCCCTCAAAATTCCATTACATGTCATTACATATCACTACCTCACGCCTTGAATAAATCTTTGTTGGTCTTAAAGGTGCTACTGGGCTCTGATTTAATTGAACTTGTGATTCTTGCTTTTATCTCCAGCTTCCTTGCACCAGTTTTTTCTCCTAGGAAAATACATTTTCCAGTGTTACTTCTATAAATCAAAAGAGCACATTGTACATATACATAGCCATTGAGCAGGAATGCCCAGGCACTTGCAGCTGCTAGGCATAAGTTGTCCAAAGCCACAATAGGTGAAAAAGAGCCTGCCAAAAGTTTAAGTCCCATATTATTGTTGCGGAGGAAAACATGATGGTCAGCGATGCACCTACTGAAATAGCAAGGGATTTGAATATGCCAGAAACAAGGCCAGCTAGCCATAGGAAAACAAAAACACAAGTAGGGACATGTAAGAAACTTGCAGGGAGGTGGCATTTCTTCCTATCCTCCCCCACATACTTCTCTGTACCCCACTCTTTCTCCATTCTGCCACTGCTTCTCTTACTCTCTCCTTCATTCCGCTCACTCTCTCTGTCCCCTACCCATCACTTTGTCTTTCTGCTCCCCTTCCCCATTGCTCTCTTTCTCCCTCCTACTCATTACTCTCTTTTTCTGCTCCATAACCCAGTAGATCCCCAATTGCCACCCTGACAGGGCCCAGTGCAGCTTCTTTCATCCTCCTTCCATGGCCACTCTCAGTAGCTCACCTGGCTCCTGGCAGGCCCAACAAGGATTCCCTCCCAACATTATTTCTCTCAGAGGCTCACCTGTCACAGCTCTAGGCAGGCCCACTGAGCCCCCTTCCCAAATTGCTGCTCTCAGCAGCTTGCCTAAGTTGGTCCAAGAAGACTGAGCCTGACAGCAGCTCCTGGGTTCTTCTAAGGTGGACTCCCAGACTCTACTACTGGGTTCCCAAGTGCCGCTGCTGGAGCATCAACCACTGATGCTGGGTCCCTTGACAGTAACTGCATTGTATGTGCATGTTTACGTCTAGAGCAGAGCCAGCTTGGTGTAGTGGTCAAAAGCAGCAGCTTCTGATCTGGCAAGCTGGGTTTGATTCCTTGCTCTTCCACATGCAGCCAGCTGGGTGCCCTTGGGCTAGTCACAATCCTGTTTTCACAGAGCAAATCCTCTCAGAGCTCTCTCAGCTTTACCTGGGGAGAGGAAAGGAAGGTAATTGTGAGTCATTTTGAGACTCCTTTCTCTAGTGAAAAGTGGGGTATAAAGAGAAACTTTTCTTCTTTTCATGTGCAAACAACACTTTTAATTTGGGGGGAATTTAACACATACATTTTTTTTTTAACATTTTACATTTTCCTGCAAACTAAGGAGGTCTCCCTAGCTTTTAGAAAAATCTGTTTTGTGTAAGTGTGGCCCTGATCCACAGATTTTGGAAGATTTAAGATACCCCCAAGTTTGTACAAAAGTCTCATGTGGTTCTGATCCACGGATTCAGATATCCACAGATGCGGGCTAAAAAGGTAAAGGTAAAGGTATCCCCTGTGCAAGCACCAAGTCATGTCTGACCCTTGGGGTGACGCCCTCTAGCGTTTTCATGGCAGACTCAATACGGGGTGGTTTGCCAGTGCCTTCCCCAGTCATGACCGTTTACCCCCCAGCAGCAAGCTGGGTACTCATTTTACCGACCTCGGAAGGATGGAAGGCTGAGTCAACCTTGAGCCGGCTGCTGGGATCAAACTCCCAACCTCATGGGCAAAGCTTTCAGGCGGCTGCCTTACCACTCTGCGCCACAAGAGGCTCTTGCACAGATGTGGGCTACAAGTCAGTAATAATATATTTATAGATATGCAGAGAAAAGGGAAGGGAGGTCAGAAGACAGAAGTTTACCACACAACAGGTGATTTTGAAGGTAAAAGTGAAGCATACAGCTTGTTTTGTATAGTTAAAAAAACCCAATGAAATGCTAATGCAAGTGACCATTAATGGATCAGGCATAACTATAGAAGTAGACAATTTAAAATGGGTAGTCGTGTTGGTCTGAAGTAGCACAATAAAATCAGAGTTCAGTAGCTTTATTTATTCTGGGCATGAGCTTAAAGGTGCTACTGGACTCTGATTTTCGAAGTGGACAATGTTGTCTTAGATAGCCTAGGAGTACCAGAACAGAAACTCTTGGCTAAATAAATTAATCTTATTCTGATCCCTGGAAAAGCCTTGGCAATGTACATATTAGGGGAAAAGAGGTGGAATTCATCTCTTCTTTCTCATTAACCATTTTTGCTAACCACATTAATTACTTGCACAAATTTATTCCAAGTTGTAGGCCTTGTTTTAAATTTGTATAGTGAGTGGTATGATGAGTATAACTTATGATTCCACTTCATGTAATTGCATTTTGCCTAGTTAATATTCCCCCTGTTGTTTGCTTTGAAAAAAGCAATCCTTCACCTTCCCCAGCTCGGCTTTCTGGGTGGGTAGGGTTGCTGTTAGTGAAAGGCTGGTGAGTTTGCTAATCCGTCTTGTCATTCAGAAAAGGATGAAATACACCATTAGGTGCGGCCTACATCCCAAAGCAGCAAGGAGGTTTCAGCCACAGTGCTAACAGGGTTTGCTTCACTTTGAATGTGTGCGTGTGTGTGTGTGTGTGTGTGTGTGTGTGAGAGAGAGAGAGAGAGAGAAGCTTACACAATAGAAACTTAACAGTATTTTTGAATACTTGCTTTGCTTGCAAATATACAAACTGAGCACTGATAGAAGAAAAGAAAGACTCCTCCAAAGAATAGGTCCTATTCCATGTTAATTAGATCTTCTGAATCAGGAGGACTCTCCTACTGCTTTTTCACATCACTCTGGTGGGTAGATGTGGTTCAGTAAAAGAAAGATAAGCACCAAGGTGTTACTGATATGAATTAAACAGCTTAGTGGAAGGCTCTGCCTAATGTACTACACAAGGGACCAGAATCAAATACACAGTAGGTGCATCAATAGTAAAAGGTGTGGATACAAAAACACCAGAGAATGTTATGACTACAGTAAATAATGACAGATATTTCAATAGACAGTGTATGGGCAAATATGCACCTACAGTACAGTTCTACTACTCCTTAGTAGATGACATTCTAGGTATTTGAGAGATTAGCCATACACTTCTATATATCATAAGGTGACCAGATTTTAACATTGGTAAAGTGGGACACCATTGACCCCGGGGGGGGGGGGGGTTCTTGATTAAAAATTTGGTCTATATGGAGCAACAAAAAGTTTCATAGAATGCACAGAATGCAAAAATAGTATTGTAATATATATTTTTTAATTTTAACATAAGTACATTTTGCCAGGTACCCCCAGATGTCCCTCCAAAAGTGGGACAATCTGGTCACCTTAATATATCACTGTATCTGTAACAATAGGGAACATATTAGGCTTGCCAATCTCCAGGTGGTGACTGGAGATCTCCTGCTGTTACAGTGATCTCCAGGTAGCAGAAAAAATGGTCACTGGGAGAAAATGGCTGCACTGGAAACTGGTCTCTATGGTGTTCTATCATGCAGGCTCCACCCCCTCAAATCGCCAGGTATTTCCCAACCCAGAGCTAGAAAGCCTAGAATAAATATGAGAACTAGCTTAATGCAAGTTAGCTACTGAACATCTCCCTCCCAACCCACTTCCTACCCTTCCAGTTACAGCTCAGTTCCCTAGCCAGGATCCTAATACAGTTTCACTCCTACTTTCCCAAGGGTCCAGGATAGTTAAAGAGGCAGGACAATTTCAGACTGGTGCCCCTCTCAACCTTCAGGATACAGAGAACTGTGCAAGGCACAACAGCATCAGATCCAGAACTACAGGTCAGGCACTTTGAGTCACAGAGTTCCCTGGCCATCAAAAAGAGAAAAAGTCTTAAAATGTAAAATTGTCCCTTCAAGAGAGAATGACACAAGAAAAAGGAAAATCCCCCAAAGGAAAATTGTTTAAGATGACGTAAGCATAATGGTGCCAGCCTCAAGTGGGGTCTGGAGATCTCCAGATTACAAAAATCGGTTCTCCAGGACAAAATGGCTGCTCTGGAGGGTAGACACTTATGGCATTATGCCTAGCTGGGTGTCCCTCCTCTCCTCGAACCATGCTCTCCCAAGGCTTCACCCCCAAATCTTCAAAAATTTCCTAAACATGAGTTGGTAACCCCAAGTCTGCTGTACCGCAGTGCTTCAGTGGTCTGACAACTCATAACTTGCTCTTGTTGCTTTTCTTTCTCTCTTCTAAACTCACATACACACACACACACCCTCTCAGCTGACAGGGGACATCATGCAAGCTCTCCTTCAAGATCAAGGGTCATTCTGCATGACTTTAATATAGCACTAGTCTTACATTTTGTTTTCGCCACTAAAACTGCGTTCCGCATGACGTCGTGAGCAATCTGCAACACTCCTGCAACACTAGCACCAAAATCGTTTTATTGTAGCGATTTTTGGGGAATCAGGAAAAGTGGATTCACCCTCAGAAAATCGCTACACTCTTGCCAACAACCTGCAACACTTGCGAAAAAGACATGTCCGTTCTCAGTGTAGCAGTTGCAACAAAGTCCCTCCCCCTGGCTCTCTCCTCCGAACTTCCGGTGAAGCGATCACCATTTTTTTCCCTCGGAGTGGGGAAAGCAATGAACCAGCGAGCCTTCATTCACCCAGCGAGGCTTCTCCAGCTACAGTCCCTCCACAGAAGTGCTTTAAAGCTCCCCTAAGTCCCCAAGCACAACACAGCCCCCTGTTCGCCAGTTCCCTTTAATTTAGCCCAAAAATCGTGCCCGTGCAGGGGGGGGATTTTTTCCCCACTCGGGGGAGCGTGGTAACGATGAATCGCCACACCAGCTAGATGGGTCTCTCTGCTGCAACGAATCAACGCATATTCGTTGCTACGTTTGTGTTTTTTTTTTAACCTGCGTTTAAAGGGAAAGGGGCTTTTCGGGAGCATGATAACAACCGCTATTCTGTTTGATTGATGGCCAGGGGCGCGAACAAGCACAGAAAAAAATTGCTTCCTTTCTAGCGATTCCTGCTAGACTGGAAACCCGTGGGGAACGAATGAAATGCTACTGGATTCCACTACGAATGAAGGTATGCGGAACGCCGAGATTCCACTATTTAAAATAGCGTTTCCGCTTTGTGAAAGCAATTGGCAACATTGGTCCTTGTGCAGAATGGCCCCAAGTCTTCCTCCTAACAATTTATTCCTGTTGAGGAAATAACTACAACTGTTAAAGAATAGTGACATGGTTTTCTGAAGCGCTTGACTGACATCCCACGCCACTTGAGGGAAACCCATAGGGATAAAGCCGTTTATAGTAATCAAATAGAAATCTTACAAGGGTTAACTGCTTCTTCAGTCTGGAAATCCCCTGTGTATTTTCCCCTAAATCTTTCTAAACCGGTTATTTCTACAAAATTGTGAGTTCACAAGGGATATATACACAGACTGGACAAGGGAAAAGTGCAATCTTAATGAGGATTTTGATGTCAAAAGAGTACTAATGGTAAATTCACCATCCTCCTCTCGGCTACACAGAAATCAATTCTTTCCCACTCGTCTGTTTACTCCCTTATTCTACTGCTCCATTTCATAAGAAACTACCTGGATCGGGTCAAAAGGCATCATAGAAATAAAGAGGAGAGACCTTTCCAACATTGTTCAGTGTGCTTCTTCCCTTTCTAATCTGGACAATTATAATCGTCACAAATCTAAAAGATACTAACATTAGCAATGCCACCATTAACAAAACCAATCAATAATATAAATGGCTACTAGAAACAAAATAACAGATGAAGCCTTTTTATCTTTACAAAACTGAGTCCTTTATTATAAGGAACTCTAATCCAGTCAGAAGAGAGTAGAGATAAGATTCTAATCTAGTCTAATGAGCTAGGATGGATAGAGAAGCAGGAGGCATATCCTGTCCTCATGGTGCCAAGATGGAGAAGAGGCACAGTGTGGAGAAAAGATGTCAAGGCAGAAGGAAGAGAGTTTCCCTAAGAGTAGCAATTATCAAATCACCAGCATATCCCTGCCATCAGAGCAGTAGAAAGGAGAGATGTTCAGGGTCTATCTCTCTATGTAGCCCCCCTCTGAAAGTTGAGACTAAGAGAAAGTGCATAGTACTTCACTTCCAGCAGTCTGGAGGTATATAATTCCAGCAAACCTCTAGGCCTCACCTGGAGATTTGCAACCCCATGTTATACTCATCTGCATTCCCAGTGCAAATGTTTTCATTCCCTGCTTTAAATTTTGTTACAGAATTCTAAAGCTTCTGAACAATTCTCAATTTTCTGTTGTTGTTTGTAAATGGTTTTGGTTGTAGTAGAAGAACAGTTGAGGCTGGGAAGAAAATTTTGACTATTTCTAAATGAATACAAAATAAGCAGTGCAGCATATCCCTGCCACCCTATTCCAATACTTTCCTAATATCTTAATCCAGTTTAAACCATGAGGCTGGCCCAAGCCCATGCTGCATTATTTTGCAAAGAAATTGTTGTGCTTTCTCCTCCATAAATATGGTGGAACAAATGTTTGTTGAGATCTGAGCTTGTCTATACCCATTGCTAAGCTCTCCCTCCACCCCTTTCTTCTATGTATTGTCATTCATGCCATTCTTCACCCTTTCAAATGCATCCCAGGTGTGATGTGATATGAACCACATTCCCAGCTGTGCATGTCAGAGATTCTGTTGGAGCCTGATGTATTGCACAATGAAACGGAACTGCTAGGCCCAGGTGTAATCGCGGTACACAGTGATACCTAATTAATCCTCCGCACCTCAGCCTTTGCATAGGGCTTTCTGAGACTTCATTGCAAATGTTTCCTTCCAGAGACATATTTACATTTTATTCATGACTCTATCAGGATTAATTTCAATGTTTCATGTTGCCTGGAACACCTCATGTAATATAAATGAAGCGGCAGCTGCCAGAGGCTGACAGCCTGGGCCTTCCAAAGGAGAATCCCGCTTGCCTCTGCTCTCCATACCTTACAACCTTCAGACCCATTGTGCCACAGACCCAGGACTAGACCAGGCCAGATAAAAGGGAGGACTTCTCATAGCAGTAATCAGAAGTGAGGCCCTCATTCAGTTATTCTCTTGATCTTCGGCTTTCTAAAAAGTCCGATGAGAGATATGTAGGCATTATTAAAGTTTGAAGATGGTGGACCCTGGGGAATATGAGGTCTACTTTTTATTAGTGTTACTTTTTATTAGTGTTCATAGTGATTGGAAAACTAGAGAATGGACTGAATACCCACCCTCCTTGAACATTTAACTCTCCAGTGTACAGCAGCTCATCCACTTACAGCAGCCTTTCTTGATATTTTTTTACCATTGATAACTCCCTGAAACATTATTCAGGCTTTGAGAAACCACAGAAGAGGTGCTATCATGCAAAAAATGATTGGGAAGCACAGCTGTGTACATGCCCACCCAGGGCCCCTCCCCTTCCCACCTCCTACACACCCATCATTGGCCATTTCGAGAGGGTGGGGGGCATTCACCCTCTCTTATCTTACTCCCCCTCTCTTATCTACCAGGATTACTGTTGAGGAATGCAAGAAAATACAGGTGAAACATTTAAATGGAGTACACGAATACTGAGTATTATTATTAATAGCATTTGAAAATAGAAGTCCCAGCAATGAGTGTACCCCTTTCAGTTATTGATTGTAGAAAGAGGTAGATTATATGATAAACATTCAGATTGCTGCATGCATGTTACATTTCATTACAGTAACTCATATTAGTTTCAAACGCTTTATTTGTTTGGATTTTTCCTCAGTTTCCTTTTATTTTTAGATTGATGACTTGAAGATTTGTTTCCCTCCTTTCATTCCCCTTTGGGAGGGGGGAAATGGGCCTTGAATATTACAGTGTAATACATAACAATTTGATGTCTGAAGAAGTTAGCAGTGACTCACAAATGCTCACACCCTACCACAAATTTTGTTAGCATTTAAGGTGCTACTGGACTGTCACTCTTTTCCACTGAATTTAGTCACCTTGAGTGTGACAAGACAAGAGATGAGTTTCCTCTTTCTCTGGTATCTGTGAAGGGGGAAGCATTTCAGCAAAAGCCTCCTCATTACAGCAGTGCATGACAGAGAAAAGTAAGGATGTGATGGAAAGTGCTGTCAAGTCACAGCCAACTTATGGTGGGTCATAAAGTTTTCAAACCAAGAAATGAACAGAGGTGGTTTGCTATTGCCTGCCCTTGCATGGTGACCCTGGGGGTGGGAGCAATATTCTCTCAGGTGCCAAGTTAGCTGGAGAACCTCTGCATTTTAAGGTCATTCTCCATTCATGGAATGCATTTAAGTTTTTTTCACTTGTAATGAAGTTCTACATTGTAGCCTCTAAGGGATGCAGGGAAAACAGACCAGAGTAAACAGGAGTCGTTCTGACCACTCCACTTCTAAATTGTTTCTCCTTATTTTTCAGACTTGGTCTCAGTTCACTTATATCCATCCTAGTTGGCAACTCAGAATATATTTACTAGCATAGTCAGAAACCTTTGTTATTATTATGCACTTAAGAGGGTTCTGATATTTTCCTATAGTCTAACATAGTGGCAATAAATGAGGAACAGTAGTTAGAACTTAGCTTCCATTGCTAATGGGTATGGCATGCCTGAAGACTACCTGGGCCTGGATATGCTGATTCTTTTCAGTTTTGGTCCTGGAACTTCCATGATCATTCTGAAGGTGGTGGCTAATTTTTAAATTCCTAGTTTTAATTTCTGAGTTATGCCTGCAACAAATGGACAGATGGATGGATAAGAGGATTATCTTATTATTTATGAGTTTGTGGTAACAGCCATCTAAGTCTTTGTTTTGTCATGATATTTGATTTGGATCAGAATCATATGGGGCGGGGGCCCAGGTGGAGTCTTTGTCTGGGGTCCCACAATGGCTCTCAGTAGCCCTGCCATTATCCAAACACTAATCACATCCAATCTTGCTTAGCTTCCAAGATCCGACAAGATCAGGCTAGCCTGGGCCATTCAGGTCAGGATAAAAGCAATAATAGGTGGAATTTACTTTCTGCACATCATTGAGAAGAAAAGCAGCAGTGTCCTCCAGTACCTGTGAACATCCTAATCATAGCACTGCTCTGTCATTCTGGGTTTGGTTCAGGCTTGCTGCGTCAGGGAGGGCATAACACTCAGGTCTGGTCCTGCTGTTTGAAGTATGTTTCAGTGCTGCTGTTTAAATCCTTGTGACTCAAGCAGGGCATGCTATTGCTTCAAAGGTTAACCACCTCTTTCCCCTTCTTCTTGGCTAGATGATATCTCATCTACCATGCACCCATTCTCTAAGTTGATGATAATTAATCACCAATCTGTGAAAGTGCTTTTCTCCCCAGGAGCACCACTTGGATGAAGCCACAACAGCTGATTGGGGTCAGGTGTACTGAAGAAAATAAGCCTGTTAGATCAGTGTTCTAAATATAAAGGGATAAGTTAGCGCCATGGTGACCTAAAATAAAGCCTAATCATGATGTCCTATGAATGTGTGCTATCTGGGAAAGAAAATAAGGCCCATCCTTTAAATAAAAGGGTCATTTAGGAAGCCATTTGATCTTAGGATAAAAGTGTAGATCTCATTTGAAGTAAAACTATAGAAATAGGGAAGAAGAAAAGTCGCAATGTAAGCCAAGTGGAATTAGGCCTGGAATTGTGGAATTAGGCCTGGTAAAGTGCTAACACTCCTAGGCTTATTGAGCCTCAGTTTTCTGTGTGGCTTAGGTTCCAAGCGGTTTTCTATGGGATTTTCATAGTATTTTCCCCCCTTTGTTTTACCTTGGATCACGATTTATATGATATTTTTAAATGAAACATGCCTGAGGCAATTTCTTTCTCACTTGTGGCATCTGTGTCTCTTTGTATCTACCACCCATATTTCAGCCTTCTTCTGTGCTCCCAGAAGTTCCACCAGCAGCCCTGCCATTTTGTGGTGCCACCGTTTTCCTAGTTGGCATGTTGATTTTTTTTAAAAACAGAGAGTGAATTTGTGCTGTGCCACTAGTATGGCCCTTTCACCAGGGAGGGAATTCAATTCAGTTAGGACTTAATCACTCCATGTGTTGATCTGTACCAGTGGCATACAACACATACATATTTTAATCAAAAATATCTTAATCTGATCTATAGACAAATGTGCCATTGGTAGGACTGGTAATACAGTAAACACATCATGGTACATTCAGTTTAGTATTTCATCCCATGGGTGGTTCAGCTTGTAATATGTAGGAAAGATGTTCATTATGAATGAAAGTGTACCTTCATGCCTTCTCTTGTTTTTGAACTTTATGTAAAGTACCGATTTGCCTCTGTATGGCTGTTTCAAAACCAAACTAATTCAGTTTGTTAATATGTTAAAGTATTTATGAGTTTTTATGGTGTTTGCTGAAGTTTGTACTTTGGATCCATGGACCAGGCTTCTCCTGCTGTGTGTTTGTGACAGATGCCAAAAAATGTTTCTTGGCACAAAGATTCCTAAAAAGCAACTCACACAAATCCAAAGAACTTTGGCAAAGAACAAGGATGACCAATGTGACCATCGTGAATGTTTTGTTCAGAGACAATCAGGTCCAAGAATCTAACTGAAATTAATTGGAAGTGAATGCTTTGTGTTAAAGCACCACTCCTCTTGTCCAATCCAATACATACAATCTTTTGTAAGGCAGGAAGATTTACCATCCACTGAGGATGCTCCAGGGCAGGTCTTTTAGATCTGGAAGTCAGCCCTTCAAAGTGATATATTGGTATAGCACATGCATAGCATTTTAAAAAGTCTGACAATGAACCATCACATCATTGGTGACAGTAGTAGCAATAAGGAGAAGACTAGTTGGTTTTGACTAGTTTTTTATGCCCTGCTTTCCCCTCCCCTAAAAAGTCTCAAAGCAGCTTACTATGACTTTCTCTTCCTCTCCCCACAATGGAAATTTTGTAAGGTACATGGTGCTGTGAAAATTCTGAGAGAAATGTGACTGGCTCAAGGACACCCAGCAGGCTTCATATGGGAAAGTAAGGAACCAAACCTAGTTCATATAGGAGTATCCCACCTTTAGCCACTATACCACACTTGTTTTTAAGCTCCTAGACATCTTATTCAGACTTTGAATGTAGAGGGGAAACATAGTTATCTGAAATGTATGCCAGGAAACATGTGTTTGTGGGGAATAACTAGTGAGAGGTGGGTAACAAGAGGATAATCTGTTTGCCTAAATTACATGAGGTGATTATTCTCTTATGAACTTGAGGCAGACAACACATATCAAATGAAATAATAAGCAAGCTTTATAATAGACAATCCGAGTTTTCTTACCTTTTAAAAGTTTCCTTTCTTTTGGATAACTCCAATATAGAAATAATAGAAAATGTAGCTAAATTTCTGCAAGGTGCCATCCAATTACACCAGGACCGTTGTTAAGGGCAATCTCTGTATAATTATCAATTTTCTGGTTTCTTTGCAATTACTCTGTTGTTTTAATCCATTTGTTCTTATTTCTAATTCTAATTCTAATTGTGATATAGGTTTGTATGCCAATAAAGGATGTGTGTGTGTGCGTGCATTAAGCAAGGTGTTACTAATCTCATCAAATTGTTAAATCTTGTTAGATATCTTGAACTAACCTAGGTCAGATGATGCCATTGTGATGCCACCTCCAGGGACAACTAAAACCAGAGCCTTATGGTTCAGTTGGAGGCATTCCTTCATTATGAGACAATTGTAAATTTTTGCTTGGTTAAGAATATTATGCTTCAAATATCTTGCATCAAAATGTCAACCTGAAATTTCATCTTTTTGTCTCTTTGGGATTTTCTTTTGGTACTAGTAAAGGATACTAAACGAAAATGTAAATCTAGATATAAAGAATCCAGAAAGCTCTGCACTGTCTCGGCTAGTGCTCTGGTGAGCTCAAGAATGCCTTCCTCACAGGATGGGCTGCCTGAAGACCTGCGAGGCCATTAATTTCCGTAGTGATCCCTGTAGAGAAAGTGCAGAACACATAATCTCAGTGGATTAACATATTCTCCCAGAGTTCCTGTTTCAGTTCTGGGCTGCTGTAACTACAGTTGTTGTATGTGTAGCATAGTGACATAACAGTCTATCATGCTGCTGCTGCAGCTGCCACAAAACAGTGGGCAATGTTTCAGCATTCTTCTTTGAGCATTCCTACAATGTAGTCGTTGACAAAGCAATTTCACCACAGTATTTTTGAGGGCCCAGGAAATTCTCCTTGTTTGTTTGTCACATTATGTTTGGACAAGTAGAGAAATGTCTGCATGTCAGAGAACATTGACCTACTCAAGAATGTTTTGTCTATCTATCTATAAAATAGGATTTTACGTAATACTAGAAAGAACACATAGGCCTTCCACATAGGGCTGTTTTCCGTGGGAGTGAGAAATTCCCTTCCCTCAGTTATCATTCCCTGCTGCCAGACCTGTGGCCAACAGAAGAGAAATAAGCTTTTAAAAACCCTGTTGCTGTTGGGGCAATGCTGTGGCATCACTTCTGTGGAAAAACTGAAACTATTGTCAGTCTACTCTAGGAATCACTGGAAATTCTATCATTTTATGACAGAGTTCCCAGAAATTCCTAGAAGGGCATGATGTTAATGTCAGGTTTTCCCCAGAAGTGATGTCATATTACTGGACAACTATGCTACCATGTTTCCATCCCACCAACTTCCACTGGTTGCCAGACCATACCTAGCCACTCTGTTTCAATACTGACTGCCCTGTACATGCTAACAAAACACTTTGTATCATCTAGTGATCCACAATTGCTTGTCATATTTCACTTATTTCCTGTGTATATATGACATTATAACTCGCCCTCTTAGGGGTGCTTATATAAAATCTCATACAATTAAAGCAAATAAAAATGCATAATCCAGGAATAAGCCTTCCTTCCTAAGGTAAACCCAATAAGCTCTAAGGGCTAACCAGGAAGTACCAAAGACAATGAAAGCTGCAAGAAAAATAATATATTCTGTGCATCCCCACATCTTTAAGAGCCATTCCAGTTTCATAAACATTGCTTGTTTCCAATAATGCACAAATACCATCTTCCAAGAGGTCAGAGCTGATAGCAGTGCTTCTCTGGAATCAGTAGTTATGATATTGACAGAATTTAAGAGAGAGATTTCAAAGTAAAGACAAGTTCCCATCTCTTGAAAATTGTCCTTTGTACTGATTTCCCATAAACCTGAGTCCTGGGGCATGACAACCATTCAGGAATACAATTTGCTTTGGTAGAAGTACAAAATTAGCATGTTATGAGCCAACGGGTTTAGAAGGGGGTCACTTTGTCTAAGATAGCACTGGTAGTTGCAGACTTCTTGTTGGCTGTTATGGAAAAGACCTGCTATACCAAGACTAGTAATCAAGCCCACTGTATGAGTAATACAGCGGGCTCTAGGCACGTACCAGATCGTAGGAGGCCCGTCGGGTGGCGGGGCCTCTCCCGGGCGGCAGTCATTTGGCGGTCAGGGAGTCCCCGGCAGCCGCGCTCGGCGCAACTCCCGGGAGCTCCCTTCCTGGTGGCGTGACGCGGCGTGACGCGCCTGGCGGGCCGACGCGCCATAGAGGCGGAGGGCAGAGCGGCTCCGCGTCAAGGCGAGGGCGCAGGCGCGGCGGCCATTTTGGAAGCAGGCGGACGGCAGCACAGAGTCGCCTACAAGCAACATGTCCCGAAGAGATGATTCCAGAGCGACGATCTTCTCCCCAGAACACCGCGTCTATCAGGTGGCGTATGCCAGGCAGGGAGCCGCGGAGCGCGGCTGCCGGGGACTCCTTTGGTCGGCGGCCTGATGCGGCGAGAGGCGCTTCGCGCCTCTCACCGTGTCAGGCCGCCGGGCAGGGAGCCCCCGGCACCCGCGCAGAGCGCGGCTGCCAGGGACTCCCTTGCGGCCAGCCGGACGTGTCGGAGCAACTGCGAGCCGGACCCTTCCTCATCACGGACACATCCCGCCTTAGGACCCCTTAACGCTTTATTTAGTCCGTGGCGCCCGTGGCGCCACGGGCGGTTTAAAGATGTCCAACAGTTTGAATCCTGTAGGCTCCTCTAGTACAAGGAGGTGGATGCAATCACTAAACGGCTGTCATGGGAGGTAGAGCCAACCATAGCATGGTCACCACAGGGGATGGAGCCACACATTGAGGGAGTCCAAATGCAGGTAACAAGCAGTTTTTTTTAACTACATTGTGAAAAAGGATTGTGTGAGAGAATAAAATGAACTCTGCGCTTGCAGCTGCCACTGAACCCATGCTAATTTAATCTGCACAGCCAATCAGAAGCCTTGCAGAGGGGGAGTTCCATGGCCCCATCCACTTTCTAAAAACACTTGACAAGCATGAGGATACGTACCAGCATGTGCCTTGGCACTCAAAGGCACTGTGTTGGGGACACCTGTGCTACACCCTGGCTATACTCAGCTTTGATGTCCTTTTGAGCATGTCACTACTCCTTTAACAAACCTATAATAAAAAGTCCTCCCCCCCACACACACACACACATACACAAACACACTGGGATCTCAGAGCCCACCCAGAACTGGGGTCACCCTTTCCTCTTTTGGAGATGGGGTGACCCCAGTTCTCGGTGGACTCTGAGATCCCAGTGTGTTTGTGTATGTGTGTCCAGCTGGAGGCCCAAGGAATATGGCCTTCTTTTCCCTCCCAGCCATCCATGCTTGGCCTCCCTACTTTGAGTGGTGAGATAAGGTTTCTTGGCCAGGCACCTTCTGCTCTGGGTGGGAGGCAAGTGTTTTCTTCCTCTTTACCAGGGCTGTTCCTAAATAAAGTCTGTTGGTGAACAAAGGTGAGTAAACAGTGTCCATGTTACTGTCTCCCAGTTTGGTGTAGTGATTAGGAGTGTGGACTTCTAATCTGGCATGCCGGGTTCGATTCGGCACTTCCCCACCTGCAGCCAGCTAGGTGACCTTGGGCTCACCACAGCACTGATAAAGCTGTTCTGACCGAGCAGTGATATCAGGGCTCTCTCAGCCTCACCCACCCCACAGGGTGTCTGTTGTGGGGAGAGGAAAGGGAAGGAGACTGTAAGCTGCTTTGAGTCTCCTTCGAGTAGAGAAAAGCGGCATATAAGAACCAACTCTTCTTCTTCTGTGTGTAAAGTGCTGTCAAGTTGTAGCTGACTTGTGACAACAGTGCAAGGTTTGCAAAGCAAAAGACTATAAGAGGCAGTTTGCCATTGTCTTCCTCTGCATAGTATCCCTGGAATTGCTCAGTGGTCTCCCATCCAAATACTATCCAGGGCTGACCACATTTATATTCTCCAGGATGATTTGTATGCTTCCAACAGAGAAATCCATATAATTTCAGATTCTATCACATCCCAGACTTCCAGGGACTTTCATTTTAGTCAGTAAACAGCCCAGATGGTGAATCAGAAATCTTCTGTAATATGATTTGTAGATGTATTCTGCTTTCCCGCTAAGGAAAAACCTTTCTGGCATCTTGACTGATCAGGTACAGGTGCAAAGTGCTCAGAACCAGCATATAAAATGGCAGCCATTGAACCTGTAAATGGGAATGCATTCTGCCATCCTGAATTCCTGAATGATTCCACGTTATCTAGTATCCTTCTGTTCACTTTAATGGAATAATGTCAGGGACAAAGCTGGCACACTGTTTTGTTGTTGTTTAGAAATATTATAATATTAGAAATATTTGTCCTTCAGTAGAAAAGAAATGATAAAGGGATGAACATGAAATTTGAGGTGATATAGACGTAAGTTTTTGAATCAAAAAGGGTTAATTCACCAGAGCCCCAAGCACCTAACATTTTCCCATCTCCCTGCAACATCATATTCACCTTGAATTTTGCTTCAGGGACTTTGTGTTCCACTTGTTTCCTGCCTCTATTTGTTCACCTCTCTGTAGCAATAGCTTTTCTTTGTTCCACATTCAGCCAGGAAAAATTACAGCCTCTGAAAAGAGGGACAAATAACCGAGAAACTAGATAGGTATTCTTGGAAGCAGGGGGAGGATCCAGGTGGAAAAACAACCCTTACATAATTACATAGAGAAAGAATCAGTGATCAAACAAAAAGTGTCTGTAGTAAAATCCATTTCAATATATCTGAAGAAGTGTGTATGCATACGAAAGCTTGTACCTTGAATAAAGCTCTGTTGATCTTAAAGGTGCCACTGGATTCAAACTTTGTTCTGCTGCTTCAGATCAGCACAGCTGCCTGCCTGTTTGCAAATATCCACCTAGTAACCTGTTTGCCTCTATGACTGAGGGCATGTGCAGTCCATGTGCAGTCCATTACTATGAATTGTGTCCCCCCCTGACAGGCATATAGTAGTTCCCTAGGGAAACCTGAGGTCAGAAAAATGTCACTGAGGGGAAAACTTAGTCCACCTCTTCATGCACATCATTATCATCATCTAAAAGAGACCCCACAAATATGAGAAATGAGTTTCAAGCACAAAACTCTCAGATTTCATCTGTTGACTGGATCCAGGGGAAAGTACAGTGTGTTTTTAGGACCTGCATAGTGATTTGAAGCTGGGATGTTCAAATGTAGATTTTTAAAATTTATTTTTGTTTCTGTACTGCTATTATGAGTTACCTTGTTTTCCCTATTTTCATTGTTAGTTTCCAACTGGCTTATTTTAATGCATCTGTGGTTCATTTATATATGATTTTTCCACTCTTTGAATACAATTATTAACACCAAAATAATGCTTTAAATTTAATGGGGTAATTTGGAATCAAGTTTGGCATGAGGAAACAACAAAAAATGATATGAAAATAATGCCTCACTGGTTCAAATCAGAGACAATTTTCACACGAGGAATTTGTCCCTGCACAGCCTCTCATTGCTCGCAGGTTTTAGTGCTGCTTCCACATGACATTGGCAGCAACCTGCAGCTGTGCAGGAGTTGGTGCGTGTTTTCATCTGGTTTGCTCCATGATGAGGAAAATCACACACACACAAAAACAAAAAAAACCCCTAATTTCCATTTCTTATCGTACTGCAAATCTGGGTGCAAACGGGCAAGCCCATCTGAAGGGAGAAATGCGTGACAATCGTGGTAGCATTTTTCCCACCCTTGCAACCAGGAAGTGTGCAAACACACAGTTTCCTCTCACGTGTTTGCAAGCAGGAGGCGGTGCATGTTGTAGGCCTCCGTGTGAAAATGGTCAAACAAATATTCTTAGCTCAGGGTCAGTTGGGTTTCTTCCAAAGTAGGACCTGTGGGCCTAGACTGCTAATGTTTTGGGAATAGGCTGGAGTTTGGGACTGGAAGCTGGGAGGCATGGATCTGGGTGCCTGATAAACAGGGCTTACACCTGGAGACTTGGTAGCTATCTCTGAGATGGTTGAATTTTCCTTTGTAGGCCGTGGAAGCTAATAATCAACCTTGGTTCCTTGGGCTCTTCTGAAGTTTCTCCTTAGGTTTCACCTTCTCTATGCCAGGCCAAGTCCACATGTGGGAGGAAAGCCCAGGCAAATGCTCATATGGCAGCGGGGCTAATGCTGCTTCTACAAGATGTCTCCGCCAGCCCAGCCCCCTCCTAGGCCTGGTGGACTTTAGGGCTCCATTGCCCCATGTTAAGGGAATGCAAATATCTTCTGCATTCCCTTAGCTTCCTTGGGGCCAATGGGGCCTAGCCAGCCACAGGCCCTTGTGGACATGGAAGATCCGGGCCTTCCAGGCCTAGCTTCTCCCTTCCTACGGCATGCCAGCAGGGACAAAAAATGCCCCACTTGCTTCCACAGTGCTACATGGCACCATGGGGCTGAATGTAGCATTCTTTTATTTTTTTTTTAATCCCACCTTCCTGCAAACTCCCCCCCCCCCTCCAGTGTGGCAGAACCTTTCCATCCTGTATGCAGTGTCAGGATGCAGAAAACTGGGACAGACCAGGTCTGCTGTGGTAAAAGGCCTCCCATCAAGACAGGAAGACAGGAAGCGGTGGAGCATGCAGCCGTGCCTCAATGAACCAGCAGCAGTCCAGAGCTGCGCCATTGTTGAGGAATCGGTCCCAGAGTCACTGAGCTGGACAGAGGAGATCATTAGAGGGAAAATGAACATCAAAACAAAATGGGATTTTTTTAGCATCCCTAACTGAAGCTTTCTAGGGAATCAGAGCCTCTAAATCTACTAGAAAAAAAGGATGGAGAGGTGTCCTGACAGAACCATACATTTGCAGTGATAGTCATGAGAGATAAAATGCTGAGAAATTCCTGGATAGGTGAATAAGTGTATAGGATTGTTTCCCCTGAATAGAAGATAAATTCAAGGTCATAAACATTCCTCCACTCATACTTTTGTGTAACTTTCTAATGAGAAATTACCATATTATATATTGCTTATGGCTGATCAGCATGTTTAAAGAAAAAAATAGTTCATTTGTATTAACAATTGACAATATTCAGTTGAAAAGGAATTTTTTTTTAATTAATTGAACACTGAATCCAGCAGACATGTCAGGATGTGACCCTGTCTCTTTACATTTTCACTTTTTGGTTATTCTTATTCATGTATAAGCAGCCTGTTTCTTAAACTGAAATGGATTAAGACGTATCTGTTGAACTGTAACAACTGTTGTTAGGACCAATAATAACAGCTGTAGCTATGAGTATGAAATGTAATCACAGTTTATGTGACAGGATGTGAGCAAATTGCCTGTGGGGCTATAGGGGGTCAGAACGTAATTTTAATCCCTGTGTACAGTACTGCACAATTTATTGGGTGCAGGAGGAAGGATTCCTGTGGTTTAGAATTGTGACTATTGCCTATTGCCTTAAATTGATAGACCAAAGGTTTAACAAGAAAAGCCAATATTACTATTCTTTGGCCTAGAATGATCCAGTAGGAAACACAGGTATGAGAAACAGGATCCAAACAAGATCTCTTTGGAATGGGTGAATAAGTAAGGGCACTTCCACACATTAGTAAAAATAGCATTACGCCAGCGGAACAGCAAAGCGTGAAATTTTATCATGCCTCCCAGGCCATCCTCATGTTTTTGTTGTCTCGCCATTGTCTGCCACCTTTTCATGCGTCTCACTCTCCTCACCTGCTGCTGGGAGAAGTGGAAGAGAGCAACGTGCCTTATATGTGTCAAACTTCTGCCTGTCAATCATTTCAGGCAACCAATCCTCTTCCCCCGTATTTTGACGCAGTTTATAGGTCCTGCGATGCCTGCTAATTTTTTTTTAATTCTTACTTATCAGTTGCAGCGCCTATACATAGAATCATACATGCATAGTGCCTTTTGAACACCACCCCTTATGGGATCATGAGTCTTTTGAAAAATTAATATAGTTCCTGATTTTTGGGGGGAAAAACTTTTGAGAGGCACGCTTTGTGTTACAACACTGAAAATTTTAAAAATTATTTCTGGCATTGCCTACATGTGTGTCTGCCTGTTCATTGCTCCAGGCACATTGCCGTTTTTAAAAAGAAAAGAAATTCCCATTCCCAGGAACAATGGAAAGGGAGGCGGGTACAAGTGCGGAACTATGTAGATCACTGTAGTACGTTTGAGCTTCCATATGTTCCTTCTGCTGTTTGCCTGCTGGTTGTTCACCAGTGGATTGTGCTTTTTAGGTTGGTGAATCCACTTTATGCTGTTCCTGAACTCACACTTTGAAATGGAGGATGTAGCAAGCTGTTAGCTGGCCAGACGCTGGATGTGGGCAACAACAGACCACACCTGTGGTCTGTGCTGTGTGTAATTCTGGAGGCCTCACTTTAAGAAGGATGCGGATAAAATTGAAAGGGTACAGAGGAGAGCGACGAAGATTACCTGGGGCCAAGGGACCAAGCCCTATGAAGATAGGTTGAGGGACTTGGGAATGTTCAGCCTGGAGAAAAGGAGGTTGAGAGGGGACATGATAGCCCTCTTTAAGTATTTGAAAGGTTGTTACTTGGAGGAGGGCAGGATGCTGTTTCCATTGGCTGCAGAGGAAAGGATGTGCAGTAATGGGTTTAAACTACAAATATAGGCAAGATATCAGGAAAAAAAATTCACAGTCAGAGTAGTTCAGCAATGGAATAGGCTGCCTAAGGAGGTGGTGAGCTCCCCCTCACTGGCAGTCTTCAAGCAAAGGTTGGATACACACTTTTCTGGGATGCTTTAGGATGCTTTGGGCTGATCCTGCGTTGAGCAGGGGGTTGGACTAGATGGACTGTATGGCCCCTTCCATCTCTATGATTCTGTGATTCTGTGATCATGCGGAGTGGCCGGAATATCATGTCTACATCAGGGCCTGTTCTATACATATAAGATGAAGCACTTTCAATGCACTTTAGAAGTAGATTTTCCTGTTCTGCACAGGAAAATCCAGTTGCAAAAGCACCTTGAAAGTGCATTATCCAATGTGTGCAGAATGGGCCCAGGTAAACATTTCACTATATTTATGGTGTGCAGTAAGTAATGCAAACTAATTTTCTAGGTTCTCTCGTCAGGCTTCTGTGAACAATTGTATCAGTAGTAAGACAGAAAATCAGATCCAATTATTTTATCAACCAGTTATTGCAAGTTTTCCAGGCTGTGTGGCCATGGTCTGGTAGTTTTAGTTCGTGACATTTTGCCAGTAACTGTTGCTGGCAGAAGTAGAAACTGAAAGGGGAAAGAACTGGAATCATAATAACCAACTGAAAACAGGACCTTCAAAGATTAAATATGTACATTAAAGTTTAAATTAATCACTGATGTTATCATTAATCACTAATGTTTAAAAAAATCACTGAAATACTTGCACTAATAAGAGAACATGCCATTGAAATTTTTGGCAATCTTTGGAAGAGAGCTAGTGGCTGATAGACATCTTCATTCATTGATTGACTTTGGTGGTGCAGGGGTACCATGCTCCCCACGAGCTTTTGGTCTATCCTATACCCCAAATACTATGGCACACTATTTTTCCAACCTTATAATATCTTCAAACCGCAGAGCATTTATGCTAGCCAGACTAAACGTATTTCCTTCTGCAATGGTTGAAGGCAGGTATAGGAGAATTCCCCGCAATGAAAGAATTTGCAGGTATTGCCATACAGAACCAGACTCAGTTTGCCATATCATTCTGCGATGTGAGTTGTATAACAACAAACGTTCTGACTTGATCTCCCCACTTCTACCCTTCCCTAATGTCTCAGACGGCAGGGCTCTTGAATTGCTGCTTACCGATAATTGCTCGGAGACCATTGAACGGGTAGCCAAGTTTTTATCTATAGTAATGTCCCATAGGGTAACGAAGTAAACGTCACTGGCTTCATCTTTTTGTATTTGCCGCTCCCTTGCCTTTTGTAACTTTCCTCACAGTTTTTTAGACTTTTATTACAGAACCAATTGTATATTGTTTTATATTGTGAATGCCATTAAAGGTTCTGTATTGTATTGTATTGTGATTGACTTTGGTACTTTACAGCTCCCACTTTGGTGCTTTTATTGGCTGCTATGCTTATTTCATGTGTGTAATGAACTGGTGTGTTATAATCAGACCTCTGAAAAAGGCCCTACATGGGCTAAAACGCGTCAGGTCTACCGGTTCATATAGTGCACAGCACACTGTTTTGCAACCCCCAGGGGCTGTATATATGTTTTTAATTTTTATAGTTTTTAAATTGTGTACAATAAAAGTTATATAATTTGAACATTAATACAGACCTTTGAAGGTCCTTACTGTTTTCAGTTGGGTTTTTATGGTTCCATCTTCAGAGGCAGGACACAGCAACACAGCCTGGAAACCCCGCAACAACCAGGTCACTCGACCCGTGAAAGCCTTCCACAATTCATTTACTCAACCATTATTTTTCTTCATTTGTTTATACCTTTTGGTCCTCAGAACTCATTCAGATGAGTCTAGATGTTATAAGCTAAATTTATCATGCAGGGGAAATGTAGAGGTCCCAAATCTTCACTACTGTTTAAGTGGATAATGCTAGTTCATTGAAAAGAGACCATATTTTTGAATCGTTTAAGTTATGGATTTTCCACATTAGGCCAAATATGATTTTGTGCGTAAATTCTGTTTCTAGCATTATTGTACAGTGTTTCCCATTTTCTAGCACAGAAAGCCACCTGCACATGTTTGTCTAATGTTGATTGTGTTCCTTGTTCAGAACAGATATATACTAGCTATTGGGCATAGTTTAACCCTTACCTACAATGGTGGAAATCAGACTTTTGGTTCAGGAAATAATGATCACAGATACTCCTAGCATCCTAATGAAGGTGTATTCAAACATTTGATAGCTCAGCTACAGTCTGGAATAGTACATAGTCGATTAAAGATGTTGAGAGTGCTGTTAATGTGTATATGCATGTGTTAAGTGCTTTCAAGTCACGTCTGACTTACAGTGACACTATGAATTAATGTAGTTTGGTCCCTATTTAGTAACTACTACCTTGAAAGAACATTTATCTTGACAATCCATTCTGCTTCCCTAAATTGTGAGGTTTGCTCACATGACCACCTGCTTCCTCACTTCCTTGTGAACCCCTCCTTCCTACCTGACACTCATAGTTCAGGCATGGCATTGAGTTTTATATTGAATTTGGCTTTTCTCTTATTCCCTCCTACCCTAAATATATGTTACTAAAAATAAAAGTATTGGAGATGCCTGATCATTTTTGAAACACTTGAAGGATTTATGGATTGACCTTTGCAGTTCTAAATTAGTTCCATGTTCAATAGGGCAAAAGCAAGTAAATTAACTAAATTATGATGGGGGGTGGAAGCATACATCCACTGGCAATGCTGTGTGCTTTGTGGCTTGATTTTTATATTTCTATTCAGGACGATTTATAGGGAATACTTATTGAGAAGGAAATGGCATTGCTCATGAACTTTGTATATATCATTACAATTGCCAAAAAGCTAATTAAATATTAGACATATTTACATTTAAAAACATGGTGGACTTGAAATCCCCAAGGATTTCAGTTTATATTTGACAAGATTTTAGATGCTCCATTCCCTCAACTATCTACTGATTTATGTGAGTCAATTTTTAACTACTGAGGCTAGAGACACCAAATATATTTCCTAATGAACTGATTACTTAGCTTAGCATTTTAACTGCTACATTTAACATCCTTTCACCCTCATAAACATATTGAACTATGAAAGGGATAGCTTCCAGGCTTATTGTGACACCTTTTAAAATCAAGCCAATGATTTATTCAAAAGACATAAGAATAAATAACAACAAATTAAACAGGGATAACTGACTCATTTGTGTAAAAAAAGTAGGAAAAGTTGATTGTGCTTTTGCTAAGAAGGTAAAATTAGCATGATATAGTTTTAGTCACTGAAGCAGTCGGTGCTCCGGGGAATGGTAGAGGACAGGAAGGCCTGTAGGATCATTGTCCATAGGGTCGCGATGGGTCGGACATAACTTTGCACCTAACAACAACAACAGTTTTACCAATAATGGGATTGATTCTGCATGAGGAATCTGCCTCTGGACAGCCACTCATTGCTGGTAGGTTTTAGTGCTGCTTCCAAGTAATTTTGTTAGCAGCCCAAGGCTGTGCAGGGTCTAGTGAAAGTTTTTGGCTAGATTTGCTTCAAGATGAGGGAAATTGCCAAAACTGGATTTGCCACTTCTTATAGTGCTTCACATCAGGAAACAACCAGGGGCAAGCCTGTGTAGAGGGAGAAATGTGCAACAGTAACTGCAGCATTTTGCCCACCCTCGCACCAACCCTCCACTTTCCACTCTCCATTTCCATTCAGGTTCGGGGTGGGGTGGGGGCGTTTGAGTCCCTGAAAAAACTGCTGTTCTGGGATTGGTGGTTTGCGATGACTGACAAGCTGGGGAGGGGGTGGAAGGAAGTTTGCATTGTTTTCCCTTGCCACCTTGTTGGGAGGCAAAAAGCTGTGACGAGGTGGAGAGTAAATGAGGGAGGTGTCTCCCATCAGGAAGCTTGCAAACACACTGCTTACAACTGCAGATTTGCAAGCAGCATGAGTTTAACACCTCCGTGTAGAATTGATCTGGGTTTTATCTAGTGTCCACCCTCTTACCCTCACCCCCACTTCTTCTTCTTTAATCAGAGAAATGGCTTTCTTTGTTGAGGAAAATGTTTCTCCTTTGAGGAAAGTATTTTCCGTTAGGAGGCAGTTTAGTAGCAATTAATTTTTGGGTGAAATCTATTGGTTTTTGAAATCATATTACCCCCCCCTGAACTTGTTAAGTTCTAATGAGAGTAATGGCAAATATAAGCCAATAGTTACCTTTATCTGTAATGTAACCCTGAGGAAGAACCTGTACAGGACAGGGACATAATATCAATTTGTCACTTAAGTAAAAGTAAATTCCTGTCCAGATTAATTATATCCAAAGTCTATTGAAATCAACTTTCCATAGGATTGCACTGTTACTCTGGCCTGGCCTCTACATGCAGCTCAGAGTTGCCACCTTCCATTTGGGAAATACCTGGAGATTTTGGAGATGAAGGAAGATGCCATAGAATTCACCTTCCACATCCGTTTTCCACAGGTGAACTGATCTCTGTTGGCTGGAGATTAGTTGCAATAGGAGGAGATTTCTAGCCACCACCTGGAGGTTGACAACTCTGGACAATACAATAGATGACACTATTTTGGATTCTAGGTAGGCATGCTTCAATTTTTTAACTATTCCCCCCCAAAAAAACCTTACTGTAATTAAATAACTAACACATTGTGGAGAAATATTGTAGGCCATTTTACTTTCTCTTATGCCAGTTATTACATAGGGGAAGATTTAAAAAAATGAAATTCATAGGGCAATGCATAATTTCATAGAGGTGTTAAATACCAAGGATCATGTTTCAATATCTTAAGACCAATTAATCATCAACTGCCTTCTGGATTTACAGATCCATAATCCTATGTGCATTCCACAATCATTTATGATGTATACCAGCCTCTGATGGTCCTCAGTCCAAGAGCCAAACATACCAGAATCTTTTGTGAATCAGAATGTGTTCCCACATCTGTAATTAGTCTGCCACTAATAAACATGAAAAGTGAAAGAGACTTCGAGCCAAAATTTAACATTCTGTGACTGCAGCAGGGAATGTAGTGATCATGGATGTTGAGAACTTCAAAAACGCTATCAGTATCCAATTTACATTGGCAGGCAGGAGGCCAGCTTGGAGAAAGAAGAGGCAACCAAATTGTTGGCATTTAAATAGCCACAGCATTTATTAAACACCCACACACAGAGGGTTGGTGCAACAAGGGAATGAGCCTGAGCTAGGCAGTCTGCTGACTGCACCCCATGTGCAAACCCAAACATATCCATCAATTACCGCGCTGGGCTACAGATTTCATTTTGGATTTGCCTTAAAATATGGGAGATGACCCATGTGGAGGGCCTGAGCCCTCTGGTCATGAAACGAGGTCTGCTTGCTGCTCGTTACCACCAATCCTTAAGGAGGCCCCATTCCCCGCAGGGAGGCCAATCACACACCAGCTCCCCTAAAAACAGGCTCATGCTTGTTTTATGTATTGTTCTCTGTTATAATGTAAACCGCCCTGAGCCTCCGGGGAGGGCGGTATAGAAGTATGATAAATAAATAAATAAATAAATAAATATGCTCTTGTGCAAAATATGCCATAATAAAATACAACAGGCAACAAAAACGTAATGAAACCAGGAGGGTGGGTGCATCGTTTGCCCGCGTCCCGGCAAAGAGGCGGGAAAGGAGCCCAACAGCATCTGATAAGGATGCTCCAATCCCCGCCTCCCTCACCATGCATGCTGCCGACTGCAGTGCGCCCCCTGTGGCCACTTGCATTGCTGCTTCTCTCTCCCACCCTCCACCCACCAAAAGGCAGCACTGGTAAGTCCATGGAACCCATTCACATTGTTGAGTCAAAGGCCTCACATGATTGCATTGACTATTTTTTCTCAATACAAAGCAAACTGCAGTCCAAACTGCAGCCGTCATATAATGGGAATGTAATGGTCAGACAGGTTGCTGCCGCCAATGCCTATTGTAAATATACTGGCTTCCTTGGATCATACATGCTGTGAAAGGTAATCATGAACCATCTAAAATGTTGTACATAGAATGGTTTGGATCCAGCAAGTTTCTGCAAATGGAAGGGATTTCTGTCCATTAAACCAACCTCCTAACTTCTGCTTCCCTGATGGCTGCTCTGGGAGGATAGGAGACAACCCAAAAACCCCACCAAGATGAACAAGTTGAGATCTACAGCAGGCCAGAGGAATCAGAAAAAATCCCCTCCCCAAGCATGTGGACATTCTCCATTGGATCCAAGCACTATATGTGCTGTTTTTGTGCCATGGGCACTATTTCCTTCCTGTAACCCCCCCCCCCCACACACACACACACACACATGTGATCTAGCATGTGAAATATATATCCTAAATATATTTCTCCCTGATTCACTACATTCAAAAATGCAATCCATCATTAAGATTCTGAAATGGTTCAAACCAAGAATTTTCTACCTCACTGTACTACCTCATCTGGTTTAATGTAGGCCTGATTTTTACATGATGTGTACTATAGCTAAATCATTTACCATGTAAGCATGCATTACTGGATCACATTTAAATACACCTCACTGTTCTGTAGACTATACCATCAGCAAACCAGGAACAGTTCTGCTCAAACAAGTGATTGCTGGTATATTAATATTGCATGAAAATGAGTTAGAACATGTCATTAAGAACATTTAGATATGTAACTCTAAGACACAGAACATATAAAGAGTTTTTCCGGTGCCCTGTGGCCTGTATTATTCATTCCTCAGAAACAGATCCAAATAATCTGGATTCTGTTTGAAAGAGCTATGAGTAGCATGAGTAGCATGGATAAATAGAAGTGTTCCTCAAGCAACTGATTTTACAATGATGTTTTACAAAGATTACTGAAATGCTGCCTGATCAAAAAAGAGACTATTGTGTGTGGGGGGTGGGGGATTAATTTCTCCATCACACAAAAATAGCATAAGTTGCCACAGCAACAGCTGAGTCTCAAAATCTATTTTTTTTAAAGTGCTTTGATTTGGGTTTGGAAAGAAGACATAGATATCAGTGGTGACACACTAATCCTGACCATCTGCAGCAAGTGATTGTAATGTGAATAGAGCCCTTCTCATTTGGTAATTATTAAAGAAGATACACTTCAGCAATTGCTCATGAAACTTACAAGCCAAATAGATAATAAGCTTCAGGCATAATCAGCTCTGCTAGAGTCTGATCCAAATACCCATTAAGGACTCTCAACTTGTTTGTTATTTGGTGGACTTGTATTTCCCACCATTATCTCAATTTTTTAAAGTAAAACTGTATGTGTGTGTGTGTGGGGGAATAGCTGACCAAAGTTAAGGATTTTTAAGAACAAAGAGCCTTGGATAATCAGTCCTGGGATCCTTCTAGTTAGTAAGTAAGTAAATAAATAAATAAATATTTTATTTCTATACTAGCAAGAAAGCCCATTGCAACCAGGAATGCAATGGGCGCTAGGACCCAGGGGACACCAGGAGGTGCTTTTTTTTCCTGCTGCGTGGAGCTGTGAAAGGCTCCTACAGGGTTTTTTTTTTTTCTGCTGCTTGGAGCTGGGAAAGGCTCCTACAGGGTTTTGTTTTCTGCTGCTTGGATCTGCGAAAGGCTCCTACAGGGTTTTTTTTTCTGCTGCTTGGAGCTGTGAAAGGCTCCTGCAGGGTTTTTTTTTTCTGCTAGCTCTCGTGGGCGTGCCGGCTTGGAGCTCCTACAGGGGTTTTTTTTCCTGCTGCTTGGAGCTGGGAAAGGCTCCTTCAGGATTTTGTTTTCTGCTGCTTGGAGCTGGGAAAGGCTCCTACAGGGTTTTTTTTTCTGCTGCTTGGATCTGCGAAAGGCTCCTACAGGGTTTTTTTTTCTGCTGCTTGGAGCTGTGAAAGGCTCCTGCAGGGTTTTTTTTTCTGCTGCGTGGAGCTGCGAAAGGCTCCTACAGGGTTTTTTTTTCCTGTTGCCTCTCGTGGGCGTGCCGGCTTGGAGCTCCTACAGGGTTTTTTTTTTCTGCTGCTTGGAGCTGCGAAAGGCTCCTACAGGGTTAATTTTTTTCTGCTGCCTCTCGTCGGCGCGGCGGCTTGGAGCTCCTACAGGGGTTTTTTTTTCTGCTGCCTCTCGTCGCGCTAGCGGCGAAAGGCTCCTCCGGGGGTGTTTTTTTTTTTTCTGCAGCTTCTCGGCGGCTGGAGTCTTGTGTTGTGTTTGCGGCGGGGGCTTCCTTGGGGCCGGCCTGACGCGGTGAGAGACGCTTCGCGCCTCTCACCACGTCAGGCCGGGAGCAACTGCGAGCCGCGCTGAGCGCGGCTCGCAGTTGCTGGGGCTGGGAATCGGAGGGACCAATCGGCAGGCGCTTCGCGCCTGCCGTTTGGTCCCTCCGGTTGTCTGTCATGAGGAAGGGTCCAATCCGGACCCTTCCTCATCCCGGACACATCCCGCCCCAGAACCCCTTACTGTTTTATTTAGTCCGTGGCGCCCGCGGCGCCACGGGCGGTGTACAGATTGCCTTATTCTGTCTAGTTTAGGATAACAACAAAATTAAAAACAATTATTAACAAAACTTTTTACATATGAAACCCACTTTCTTTCTCTTTTTCCCTATGAGGGTCCAGCAGAGCTTGGACAGGTTGTCTGTGGATGGGTTTTCAGGCCGGGAGATGTTGTTCCTGGCCCCAGTCACAGGCCTCAAGAGCCCTTGTTTCCTATGATGCCCAACCAGGTCTCCCACAAGCAATGAGGGTTCCAGAATATTGTTTTTCCAGAGCCTTGTACAAATGTGTAACACAAACTTTTCTTCCTGTTTACCAGGGTTGCTAGCTACCCCCAGCAATCAGCAGGGATTGGGAGGCTTTCAAGGATCCAGGAGTCCTAGACTGGCATCTCAGAGAGATGGCCAGTGACTCTGGGGTATTTGGACAAAGACTGTATGGGTGAAGCCATTTTGCTAACAACATGCTGATGTTGCTTCAAGCATGGCCTGGTAATGATGTTGCCACACTGCTGACATTCATTGCTGAGATGACGAGGTAGGCTTCCCCCTTTTGGTAGGTCCCCACCACCAGTCAGCTGATCGGGAGCAGGGGATTCCCTGCCCACAGCAGTGCCTGGCAATCCTATGCTCTCATCTCACCACTAATAAAAGCCCCCCCCCCTTTGATATTTTGGGTATAAATCATGTTTTAAGTGCAAGTATTGCTATCTACACAAAGGACAAGATCAAAGAGGTGATTCTATTCACACATACAAACACTTCAGACCCTAATTTAAGTATGGATGCTTGAACATCCACTAGATTGGCTTATATCCTGTTTGTTAGTTATAGACAAGGGACCTATTTTTCGATTATTGTTTCAACTGTTCATTGATCCATTCATCACTGTTCGACAGGCAGCTTTGCTGTAATCCCTCTTAACACTTTAGTGCAGTACAACTGTCTTATCCTGCAGCCATGGGCACTATTTCCTTCCTGTAAACCCCCCTCCCTCCCACAGAACTAAGCAACCTCTAAAACCACCAAATATTTACCAAAAAAATCCAAAACAAAAAACGATTATTGTTATTAGATTTCTTGGCCGCCCCTCCCTGACACAGGCTCAGGGCAGCTCACATCATTAAAAACATATATGCAAAGTAAATATAAAATATTTACAAACAGTAATTTATTTTGTTTTAGCTAAAAACCCTCTTGAGTGCTCACATGGGTCAGAATAATCCTGGCATAGGGTTTCTATCCAGATTTCAGATGGATGTGGAGATGCGGGGGGGGGGGGTTCTGAGGTCATATTGTCCTTGTATTGACCTCAACCATATGCCTGATGGAAGAGTCTTGCAGGAACTTTGTTAGCTCTGATAGGGCCTGAATCTCAGCTGGCAACTCATTCCAACAGGCTGGAGCCAGGGCTGACAAGCCCATGGCTCTGGTCAAACCCAATCACACTTCTTTTGGGACTGACACTACTAGTAGGTTAGAATTTGCAGACTGCAACCAAGGCAAGGGGAAAAAAGCCAGGTAAGTGCAAAGCAAACAAAATCCAAAATACCCACTCCCTCAGATATGATATTTCTTTCCTCAACATAGAAGCCATTGAGGGAAATAAAACAATGAGTACAGAATCAGAATTTTAAAAATATCCCCACAATTCCAAACTTTCAAAACAAAAATGCAAAAACAAATAAAACAAAAAACACCATGCTAACTCCAGTAAAATGTATTAACCACTAGGGATGCTAGCCCAGAAGTATGGGGGGGGGGGGCTTCATAAGAACAGCCCTGATGGATCAGACCAATAGTCCATCTAGTCCAGCTTCACAGAGTGGCCAACAAGTTCCTCCAGATGGTCAACAACAGGGCACAAAGCCCCAAGTCTTCCCCTGTTATTTTCTCCAGGCTCTGGGTTTCAAAGGATCAGTGCCTTTGAATGTGGAGGTTCCCCTCAGTCACATGGTTAGTATACATTGATAGACTTATCCTTCATTAATCTATCTAATCCCCATTTAAAGCTGCTTATTTCTGTAGTCATTGCTACATCTCCTGGCAGTGAATTCCACATTTTAATCGTTCTCTGTGTAAAGTGGTGTTTCCATTTGTCTCTCCTGAACTTATTGCCCATCAGCTTCATTGAAGGCCCCTGAGTTCTAGTATTTTGGGAGAGGTAGAAAATGTTCTTTGTCAGCTCTCTCCACACCATGTATAATTTTATACACCTCTATCATGCCACCCATTAAGCATCTCTTTTCTACACAGAAAAGTCCCATACTCTTCAGCTTTTTATCATAGGGAAGGTGCTCCAACTCCCTAATCATCTTGGTTGCCTTCTTCTGTATTATTTCCAGCTCTGCAATGCCCTTTGTGTATGTATGTATAAGACTTTATTGTTTCCAGCAATAGATCATTACAATGTTAGCAATCATAGCAGTTAATATCAAAGATCAGTAAAACAATTAAAACAATATATGCAGTGGTCCATAGATAATAAAAGACGATAAGAATTTGGGTCTCTAGCTCTCTTGTGGTGTAAATTTGGTTCAAATTTTCCTTGCTGCTAGTGCAAATAATGAGACATTATAACTGATTAGGGAGTTGGTATCTGATAATAAAAAGGCCATTTTGTCTAAATTTGCAGGGAAGTTCTGGCCATTCAAAAATCTCTCAATATATTTTGTTATCGGCTCCAAGTATAGTGGACAATCCAAAACATAATGATAGAGGTCTTCAACAGCAAGTTCTCCACAGATACATAGGCAGAGGGCAAAAGGTACATCAGAAAAACGGCCTGAGAGTAGGGCTGATGGCATAGCTTGAAAGCATAAATGGGCAAAAGCCATTTGAAGTTTACCCTTTGTGAGATACGGTGACCAGAACTTTATACAGTATTCCAAATGAGGCTGTACCATAGATCTTCCTGTTTACCATAGTTTTTGAAATTCCTAGATTATCATCATGTCACTTCCTGTTCTGAAACAGAAAGTGATTTTCATATTCTGTTTCTCCCAGTTTTCTTTCTGCTGCTCCACTGAGCAAGCACATAGGACAGAGAGCATCACAGGCAAGTACCTTGTCATTACTGGGTAAGTGGCAACCCTATTAACTAGTAATACAACCACAAAATAAGGACCAGCAAAATAGTCCTGAAGAGGCTCCCGTATCATCTGAGCATAGCACAATGCAGCAGGAATAAGCAGGCATATTCTTAATTCACAGCACAGAAGAACTCAGGGCCAAGAAGACCTGTTCTAACAGACTTCTTCAGGGCTCTGTGGGTTGGTCAAGGAATGTTCTGATCAGGTTTGGTACTTTTAGGAGGTTGCTCTGTTCTGTGGGGTAGTGATCTTGGGGGATAGTGGATAGTGGGGAATGTTTTCTGTTGCTATTTGACATTGTCTTGGAAGAAGCATCCCCCCCCTCAGATAAAGTAGTGAAAAAAGGAGGCCTGAGAACATTTTTTGAGGATCAGTTATATAACATCCCTTTGTTCAATCCCATAATGCTTAGAAGGGATAACTCATTAGGGGGGAGGGAGGTCTTAGTACTCAGCAATATTACTGCTATTTTCTCTATAAACACCCACTCTACAAACCCTGGAAAGATCCCATGTCCCCCAGTAAGAAACAATGGACCTGTAAACATGCAAATAAACCTAAAGCAGCATAGGGACACCAAAAACTTCAGGATTATGTTATCCCCCCACCCCTAAAAAAAATCCAGATAGTACTGATTTTTCTCTCCAAATAAACACTCCTAAGATTCAGCCTCCTGTTACCCTGGCAACCCTACTCTCCTGAGAGTAAGAACACTTGTAAGACTTCAAGGAGCCCTAAAGGACATGTGTGGCTTGCATTGCTTCTTTTAAAGAAAGCTGGGGTAGAAAAGCAAACCATTACAGAAGTTCAACCATTCCAGCACCATTCCATGCAGAGGTGGGCATGACTGGCAGATGGGATTGGATGACAGTTGTTACCCTTCAAAAAACTGTGCCTCAGTTTGCCTTATGATTGCATTGGCCCTGATAGATATTGTGTTAGATTGCTAACTGAACATGCACCAATACATTGAATGAGTGGCAGCACAATTTCAAATTACATTGGGAGCCTATGCAAACTTTCCGTCTCACCAATGTTACATTTAAATCAGGCCTGAGTGTATACTCAATGGGGAGCTGTGGCCAGTCATGTCTCTCTCTCTCTCTCTCTCTCTCTCTCTCTCACCCATAAAGTCTTTTTGTGCCCACCTATAAGGGGTGCTCATTATTATTGACTGTTTTACAGCTGTAGACTTTGTATTGTTTCATACTTTGTCTTTTCTTGGATCGGAGGAGAGATTTTTTAAATGGCTTTAGAACAACCAGCTATTGGACATTCGTTTGAAGAAATAATCAGAGCCACTAAGTCAGTGGCAGCCAGAATGGTGGTGACATCCTTGTTTACAGGAACAGTGACAAATATGAAGGTATTTGCTTGGAGTGAAAAGAGTGACACATAATTAGTAGGGGTGTTTATATTGTTCTTTCCCTAAATGTTCTTAGGGACTGATCAATAGGTGTGCATTACTACAAAACCATGATGGTGATAATGGAGGATGCAATAAATGGCTGGCCATAAAGTGATAAGATTCTGCACATGCTGCTGAGTTTTTTATTTGTGGTGATGAGTCACCCTCTTAAGGTGACCATCTCAAGATGATAAACTCTAAATTGTGACTATGTGAACAAGCCTTCAGAAAAGCCACAAAGGAAACAATTTCTTTGCATAGGGACCACTATTTCCACAAAGGAAACAGTCTTTTCACATTATTTTGACATGTCCGTCTTGACTTCATCATCTTGGTGTAGCCAGAATGGACATCAATAGCCACTTCCTGAAGCTAGTGATATTTATACATCTAGGAGCCCTGGGTATATGGCTTCCACCAACTGCTTCAGATTTTCTTGTCAAACAACTGGAGGCAGCTCTGTTTCCATACCTGTAGCAAAGCTCGGCTATGTGAAGATCAACAATGCTAAGTTGCTGCCATTTGACATCATGCTATAGAACAATGGAAAACATTGTAGGCTTATCATACTGAATTGAATCTAGTGCTTGTATACAGTCTATGATAAAATTGCACATTCTTGTAACCCATTTTTTTTACAAAAGGAGATACCTTCTGTTCCATAATGCTGAAAGGATCTTTTGTTGCCAAGCAGACACCTTCTGTTTTGTCATCTGGTGACAATAGAAGACACCTCTCCCCAGTAGGGCAGCTTTAGGGGCTTGTGGATTATTCCTAACAGGGAGAATGATTAGGAACAAGAAATTTCATTATAGCCTGCAAGCTATGGATACATTCATGAAAAATACAATCCATTTTAGGAGATGGAAACAGATCCCCCCCCCCCCTGCTGAAACTGAAGTAAAATGGGCATAATATTCTACTTTACTGGAATGCTGTGTTGTTATGACAGACCCGTACACACTTCCCCTGGCTGAGGTAATCTCTTTCCTCCAAAACAAAATGCTGTACTCTCACAGATTGAGCTAGCCTTGTAGCAGAAATTCTTAGTTATAAAATGAAGCTCACTATTCCGCCTTGTGACTGTCAGATTTTGTTGGCTGTACTCAGCCCTGGAACTTTTTGGTTAGTTGTAAGAGCCCACTTTTCTTTAACCTTTGCAACAAACAGAATACTTTATTTTAGAAGGAGAATAGAGTAGCTGGAATGAGGGACTCAAGCCTTTTTGTATAAATCAGATATTATTTAGTTAGAAGTTCTTAGCTAAAGACTTTAAAATAGTTCATATACTTTTCTTTCAGATTTTAACTTTGAGTGGGTCCATTAATGTGTTGTCCAAGAATGTATCTTGTTTCCTTTTTATTTATTTATTTATTTTAGTTTTATTGAACTCCCCTAGCGCCTAAAATGTGGACAGACTTGGCTAGTACCACCATTTTTTCCTTCCTAGAAGTACTAGTAACCCACTGACTGTGGAGTCTGAAGAACTTTCTCATACACAAGTCTGATGAAATCCTTACATCTGAGTTACCTTTTTAACTTCTCCCCTTAGAATAATTCTCCTTTCAATTTGGACTGAATTGGAAGTATTACCTTACTGCCCAAATTCCCACTGTCAAATATCTGCCCCAGTTGTCCTGACATTATGTGGATTAGTCGTCAGTAACAGTTCTGTTCTCTAACTAAAGTTTCTCCTCAGAGTGGATGGTCAGACTGCTCTTTGAACCAAAATCCAACTTGAATTAATCTCTCCAGTGCAAAGCTTGACTATCAAATCCCTCACAGCTGTTGCTGGCCAATCAGAGCACTCAGAGCAGCCTGTCGCTCTGTCTCTCTCTGCTTAGTGATGATTCTTACCCTTTCACTCACTTGTTATTTTTACTTTAGCACTTGAAACCTTATTTTTGTAGTGCTGCCCATCATGACAATAGAAAGAAATAGGAGGAGAGAAAAAGATGGGATAGCATTAATTATGATGCACATGATGCTTTCATATTCCCAGAATTCTGGTTGACAAAAAGCCAAACAATACAACAGTAACAGGCAAATTTTTGTTTTTGATGGGGGACTGCAGTAGCTCAAAATAATCACATTCAAGGATCTTGTCTAAAAGATCCTGCTCAGCAACTGCTTTTGCCCATGAACTTCTTTGGAGGTGGAGGTGGAGGTGGAGGTGGGCTGGCAGGCCAGCCTGTCTGCCAAAATATCACACTGTCAAGTCCACTTGTGGCTTTCTACCCTTTCTGTTGTTTTCTCTCTCCTCTGCTCTCCCTGGAAAAACTCCACGGATGAGCAGTGTGCATATAATGAATGCATATGGGCAGAGAGCAAGATTGTGGCAGGGTCTCTGTCTAGACCTCCATCTGACTGCTCTCAAGCCATTTTGGAAAGTATAAGAATGCCTCTGTGTCTCCAGAAACAGCTTGTAGAGTGGACTGAGTGGTATAAATAGAGAAAGGGAATGTAGGAGATGAAAAATAGTTGTTTACTGCAGTGTGACTATAACCATGCAGGGCATCTGTCATCTGTACAGTCTGCTCTTATAGTGAGAGAAGACATGTAGACAAGTTCCTGAACTTCTGCTTGATGCTTAAAATGTAACAGATTACTTGGAAAGAAGCTGCAGAATGACTCCTCGGGTTGTTCAGATAGCACAAGCTAAATGATCTCATGTATTTATTGTTTTGTCAGTTCTCCTCCATGCACATATCACTGGGGTGTCTGTGTGATTTGACCTTTATCAGTACAGACAGTGTTGGATATCTCTTAGGATAGAGCTGTTCTCATGGCAGACATAGTTCACCACAACATCTGCAGGTGTACTTTCCTAGGAGATTTTTTTTACACATTGGAGAGAAGTTTTACATAAAAAAAAAATCTAGGCAAGGAACCATGTACAGCTGTAGTCTCCAAACTTTCCAGACCTGAGGTCCACTGAGCAAGCATGTCACTGGAAGTTGTGTGGTAACAGGGAAATAGGGCATCACAGTCATGTGACAGCAAGCGGAGGAGCCAATCTGTGACCTAGTCAGTATCAGAATTTGGGCCACCAACCAACAGTATAATCCTAAGCAACATTATACCGGTCCATATGTCTTAGAAAGGTATAGCTCTACTTCAGGTGTCATTGCAAGTAAAACAAGGGCTGACAACATAAGGTGATCACTAGGAGGCATACTATATTGAGGAACAAGCCATGGAATAATCCTGCCTATACTCCACCATGCTGCTGCTCCTCTCTGAATGAGTGCAAGGCAGGAGAGATGATACACTTGCTCTCTACACTGGTGTCTTAGCAGCAATTACTTCCGTAAGTTGGCAAAATATGTAGTGGCTCTGTAAGGGCTCATGATTAAGAAGAAGAAGAAGAAGAAGAAGAAGAAGAAGAAGAAGAAGAAGAAGAAGAAGAAGAAGAAGAAGAAGAAGAAGAAGAAGAAGAAGAAGAAGAAGAAGAGTTGGTTCTTATTAAGCCGCTTTTCCCTACCCGAAGGAGGCTCAAAGTGGCTTACAGTCGCCTTCCCTTTCCTCTCCCCACAACAGACACCCTGTGAGGTGGGTGAGGCTGATAGGGGGATCATTGGGGGGGGGATCATGTGAGCATGAAATTGGGGTCACTGTGGGAAGGCAGATAGTTGTGAGTTCCTGCATTGTGCAGGGGATTGGACTAGATAATCCTGGAGGTCCCTTCCAACTCTATGTTTCTATGAGTCTATAATTCTATTTCAGGGTTAAGGCATCAGAGAATAAAACTAGGAGATGCAAAACTGGCCACAGTTTCAGGATGATGGAGTTCCAGGGCCAAAACAAAAAGGCATGGGAATATCCTGACCCAGACAACCTTCCTCTTTTTTTTGCAATCAAAGCTAAAGCTCTCTGTTTGTGGCAGAGGTAACTTTTCAGAAAAGAATGCCATATTTTGAAAACTGGCCACTAACCCGCAAATGATGATGGGAGCCATAGTATCAAGAATGAAGGGAATTGGAACAACCTGAACCAGGTTATCTTCATAATAGGAAATAGGTAATGGCAGCTTTTAAGCATCCTGTCATGAGTTGCTAACAGATCAACAATCTGCCATGGAAATCTGCTGGGTGACAAACTTTCAGTGAGACCTACCTCATAGGGTTGTTGTGAAGATAAAAGGGAGGATAGAACAATTATGCCGCATTGGGTCCCCAGTGGCAAAAAAGACTGCTAATTTCAAAAGACACTGAAGATGTTACAACAGATGTCATCTAGCAAAGTAGTCTTTAAAAAGACCTGTTAGATTTTCCAATAAAACTATAATAATGATAACAACTCTGAGCCTGATCTGGGAGTTCTATCTTCTGTTCTACATGTATAGCCACTGAAAACAAAAACATTGCTTCATTACCGTGCATGTAAAGGGTGGAGGAGAGGGTAAACATCCTTTTAGTGCTTTGTTAAAACATGGGAAAATATTATCTCTCACCCCCCCTTTTGTCCATAATATTAGCAAATCTTGTTACTATATTATTATGAAGTGCATTTAATTGCCAAGCAAAATAGGCTTGAGAAGGCAATAAAATCAAGCCTCAGAAATAAATGGGAAGACACAGGAAAATTAGGTGAAGGGAGAGATAAATTAATTAGAAAAGAGTGGAAAAGAGGGAGAGAGATTCAGGGGAAAAGAGAGAAAGGTTTTTGATGTGGAACACATCTACTGCTGCGCTACCTGTAATGGAAATGATAACAGACATGACATCCATTGTCCCGTCTTAGGGAGCACACCAGTAGATTGCAGCTGGCCTCAGAAGACAGGAGGAGGTGGAACCAGCAGCAGAGCAGCAAGGCCCACCCCACTCCAAATCCTGCCCACTCTTATCTCCACCCCCAAAGTCTCCGGGGATATCCCAACCCGGAGCTGTTACTCATCCTGGCTGCAAAACATGCTAAGGGGATCCATGCAAGTGGAGGACAAAAGAAACACACATAACATTCCTACCCTTGGCTGCTTCAGCACAGGGGCCAAAGAGTTTCCCCACCTGGTTGGGAACGGTAGCTTAAAAATGTCAGTCAGCTCCAAAACAGGGGAGGGGAGGTGCAATCCAGTCCTTGTTCCATCCCTCACTGACGATGATGCTCAAACTTCTTATGGGTTGGGGAACTCTGATTGTTAAAGCAGCAGCAGCTACTATGGCACAGACAGTCCCATCTACTTTGTAAGAGCCACAAGAACAACGGTGGGGTGCAGGAAACCGAGGGGGGGGGGACCTTTTCAAGCTGCATGCCTTCCAAGCTTCCAAGCTTCCAGACTGTATAAACAGCATAGGTTTGCCTGCAATTAATGGATGCATGCTGGGCAATGTAGTGCATGTGGCTTGCTTTGTGGCAGGAGCAAAGGGAGGGTAAAAAGATCCCTGACCTGCAGAATATGGGAAGAAATCTTAGCTCTTAATGATAATGCTTAGCATTTTACACACATTAGCTTTTTATAATTCGTACAAAGCCTTCAGGATTCATGTGGATAACCCTGTTGGTCTGAAGCAATAGAACTAAGTTTGAGTCCCACGGCACCTTTCAGACCAACTGACTTTAATTCTCCGGATGGGGAAGGGCATCCTAGTTGATCATCTTTAAATTTGTCAATGGCTATCTTAACGCTGTAATGAAACTGTTTCAGAGGAAGAATTCAGCACAGGTTGGTAACAGTTAATAGTTATTCCTGTTCATCTGTGGATGGCTGTATATACCATAACTGGTGTGCAAAACCTTTTCTAGCAGATGCAAATTAACAAAACCCCTTAAGGAATTAAAATATAATTCACAGTTGCCACATCTAGCTGTAACTGGAAGTGTACGTGATGACCAACAGCAGTATAAAAGTATGCAACTATGTTTAAAAGTAGGAATACAGTTTTTCACATGTCACCTGCTGCTTCTGTGATGTTGGCACTTCAATCAAGCCCACTGTTCTTAGTTAAATCCTGGCTAAAAATAGCTGCATGGTTTAGAATGAATAGGTTGCTGTAATACTTGAGAGAAGGCTGATAATGGTGACGAGGCATGTCAATGAAAATGTCCTAGCAAAAGCATATTGATGAAAACATAGGCTTTTGGATACAGTCCTAAAGCCATTCTGGAAAAAAGGGGAAGACTGAAACAAAGCCCCTGTGCTGGAGTACCACCTCTCCAATGCCATGCCAGCGCAGTGGGGCAGATATAGGGAACACTAGATGGCATGCTGGGACAGAAATACAACTTCACATACTAAGGCCTCAAGTCATGATCCACCTCCAATGCTGGCATGGTATTACTTATTTATATGCTGTCCTACCTGTCAACTGGCTCAAGGAAGGGAAGGGAAGAGGGAGTGGGAGTGGGAAGGAATCTGTGTCTGGGTGTGCATGTATGTGTATCTGAGAGGGAGGGAGGGGAAGGGACCAGGGAAGAGGCCGGGGAAGTGTGAGGTAAGGGGGGAGAGGCCATGGGGCAGTAAAGGGGAAGAGTCTGTGTCTCTGTGTGTGTGCGTGTGGGTGCGTGTGTCTTTGACAGAGAGGGAGGGGGTCAGGACCAAGGAGCTCCAGAGAAGTTATGTGTTCCACATACCCTGTCATAGTCAGATTTGTGTGCCAATAAAGATTTTCTGAGTCTGAGTAAGTGTGTGATAAGAACCCGGTATCTCTGTTGAGCCCTGGGAGTTCCACTACATCTAATTTAACCATGGACACTGGTACCAGAGCTTGCAATAAACCCAGATGCCAACTTTGCTGCTATATACAACCAGATAATACAATCACTGGACCTAATAGCATTAACTATACACATTCACTTGCTCATCTTCTAACATTATATAGGCCATTAAATGTCAACGATGCCCTTCAGTTCTCTGCACAGGATAAAGCATAAATCTTTTGCTTTTTTAAAATTTCATTTCTCCTACTTTATTAGCAGAACAATGCATATTTCATTGTTTATTTTAAATTTAGTTAATCCTACTGAGACTTTGGGATAATATACGCTTCTGAATATGAACCTAAGTCTCATAAAACTGTCCCCTTTAGACTGTAATCCATCATTCAGTAAGCCACGGTGCTTTTAGAAATTCTGAATTCCAGCTCTCAGAGAACAAGGGCAGCTTCTCACTGAGGCTGAGTACAGGGTTAAAGCAATCAAATCCTGGCCATGTGCCAACGATGGCTAATAGTCTTGGATGCTTGTTCTGATTAATACTGGCTGCACAGGTGCAAAAGCGAAGGATCAACATTTGTACTAAGAATTTCAGGGTAACTGAAGAAAAAAAATCTTTATGAACACTGTACATTTATAAGTCTGTTATTTGTGACTTTCATCAGTATCACTCATCTAAACATCTGAGCGTTGGTAATATTTGACTCTGGAGAGCAGCTTTATAACTTCAATTTAGAGAAAGCCATTCTGTGTGGAAAAGGCACATGCAAAACACTTTCCCATTGCTAGTCTTGTTGGCCAGATACTATCTCCTGAGAGTTTGCAAGGTACTCTCTGTCAAACAGACTTTATTGCATTGTAAGGCCTCCATACTGAAATAACATCCAGATTCTTTTAAAATGTCTCACTGTTTAATGACTAGGGGAGTGCTGTCTTATGCTGGATTGTTGAAGTACCAGATGGTGTCCATCGAAAAGGAAAGCATGAGTTTATTCAGATTTCCTCAACACGTTAGAGGAAATGTACAATGAGAGGTCTCAAATCACCTTCCCTTTGTCTAACTGCAGTTCATTAAGCATTGGGACACTGATTGAAGCTAGTGCTTTTCGTATGGTACAGGAAGACTTTTTTTTTCATGCTTTGCTGTCATTGCTTGAGAGGAAGAGAAAAAAATTCCCATTACAATTTAATGTGCGGCCATCTTATATAACTTTTGGTCTTTGCTCCTGCAGACTGATGACTGTTACAGTGAGGGAATTCGAAAGAGTGTTGTAGATCAGTGGTCCCCAACCTTTTTATCACTGGGGACCACTCAACGCCGGGGACCCCTCACCGGGGACCACTCAACGCCTTTTACTGAGGCCCGGTGGTGGTGGGGGTAGTTTACTCCTCTACTCTCAACCACTGCCCTAACGCTCTCTGATTGCTGTGGTAATGTTTAAACATCCATTCAAAATAAGATACAGACATGCCACAACAATGACGTGTGTTGTAAAGGGCTGGGGGGATGCAGTAAAGGGCCAGGGGAGGGGGGGAGAAGGCATCCTTCGGGGCCCACCTCCAATTAGTCGAAGGACCACATGTGGTCCGCAGCCCACAGGTTGGGGATCACTATTGTAGATGACAGCAATTTGGAGAGTTGATCTGAACAAATGGGGGACCCACAAGGACTCATGGGGAGAGAAAACCCTGTCTCCATTACTGGCCCCAACTTCTGCTCTCTTATTCCCCCCCACCCCCAGGGTCAACTGATAGTGCCAACCAGCGGATGGCAGGTATGGAGCTGCAGTAGCAACCTACATATTTCTGCTTTGAAGCTACACTCACCACTGGTCATCTATTTGAGAAACAGCTTGAAATTGCAAATGCATTTGGCATGCTTGCTTCTCCAAGACATACCCTGCCCCCACCCCCCACACACAACCAGTCAGAGATTCCTGAGAGTTTAGAGGGGCACTGAGATCTTGTCTTGGATCATGACATAATGTCTGGGTTTGAGTTATGGTGTCTAGGCAGGCACAGGCACTGGCTTTGATCCAATGGAGTATTTTCAGAGGTGAGATTATTTCCCCTTTTGCTGCAGTCCAAAATGCCTCCCAAAGATCAGTAATTGGTGGAACATTTGGGGTGGTGCTGGAAGTGGGGAAGTGACAAAACCATACTCCATGGGCAGAAATCATCCTATCCATGGAAATGCTCCGTTGACTCTGTCTCTTTATATGACTCACTGCCATGCAGAAAACACTTTGTATCAATCTGAATGAGTCCCCCCACTTTCACACTACTAGATACTTTCCTACTTAAACTATAAATTATTTTGTGTAAACCCCCCTCCCCCAATTCCGTCTTCGAGGCCTATGCATCTCACCTTTAGTTTGTTACGTTTTTATTTTTTTGTGGCATTTCTAGGCCACATCTTTCCAAAATGGTCCCAGGGCAGTTTATAACAGACATAGATTAAAAAAAAACAGTACAATAAAATCTTAAATACCTAAAAGCTATTCTAATTAAGATTAAGCAACAATAGCTTGCTCGCTCCATCAAATTTATCCCCAGGAGCCAGGGATCAGGAGAGATGAAATTCCCAGTTTCAACTTGGCTCAGACTGAGTCCTCCCTGGGCAATCTCAGGTGCAGGGTTTAGGTGCTGTGGCAGTAACACAGTGTTACATGTGATGACGGGCAAAAGCGGTATCTGTCACCTCCTCCCACATCATCACTACAGGCAGTCTAGCACCTCCAAGGAGCTGTTTGGGTTCTCTGGGCAGTGGACTAGCCCTGCATAGACCACTCCCAGACTCTTTCCAATCACTGTAGCAAACTGGGGTAAAACTGATTCTCAGTTTTGCAACTTCCCAAATAATAATAATAATAATAATAATAATAATAATAATAATAATAATAATAATTATTATTATTATTATTATTATTATTATTATTATTATTATCATCAGCATTATTATTAGATTTATTAGATTTATTATTATATTTATTTCCCGCCTCTCCCAACAGGCTCGAGGCGGGTCACAACAACTAACCCCATTAAAATTCCCATTAAAACATCAAACTACTAACATCGCATCCCTCCCCCAATTATCAAAGAGGTGAGGAGGAAAGGAAATTGCATTAAGACACAACAATCTATAAAGAACCCTCCTGCTTGCATTATCAAACATTGATTGTCAGTTCCTGGGGGCAGGGGACCAGACTTTTGTGTTTCTTCTACCTTGTAAATGTTGTGTGGCCAACAACAACAGTGGTACAGATTGTAGGTTGCAGCTCGGGGACTTTTGCTTTCTTCCCCATCCCACTCTATGTTTATCTCTGAATATGATTCATTTATTATAGTTGTGCTGGTGAGCGTAGGCGTCTATGCTGTGTTCCGTTTTGTGCGCCATTTCCTTTTGCAGCATAAAACTGTTATTTAGGCCAGCGAGGCTGCCTAATGAGAAGGTAATCTGGTCCCTTCAACAGGAAGAAAAAGAAAATTGCTTGGCTCTACAGTATACCCACAGATTGCCAAATAAAACAGTGTATTATGAACAAAATCATTAAATAACTGTTGAGATGTTTGTCATTTGCTTCTCTGCTGACCAGCATAGTCAGAGAGAGCAGATATCTCCTTTGAAGCTTCTCTAATTCCAGTGCTGACTTTTCCCCATTTAGAATACAGCCATGGAGGGGAAAGTGGCAGCTGGAATGGCAATGCAGAACCCATATGTATCCTCTCTGTGACTTCCAGAGCAATTTTTTTTTTTTGGAATGTTATAAGCTGATACCTTTTCTCTCTTCCGGCTTCTTCTGCAAGCTCAGCTGTGGTGAGGAAGATCATGCTGGGATCTCTTTGCCCCCTAGTTCAGCTCTAGCAGCAAAAAAAAAAAAAAAAGTTCTGTCACTGAATTTTAGCTGATACTTTTCAGTGCTATGAAAAGCAGTAACAGAAGCCTGCTTATATTTCACTTGGTTCAGTTTTTGCATTCACAACTGCATGCAGCAACATGACTATGCAGATTAGCCAAAGATGGCACTTAGACTGGGGACTCTAGTATTTATTTATTTATTATTTAGACTTATTACCTGCCACTCCCGAATTGGCTCATGGTGGGTTACAATCTGTCCATATAAAAACCCAGTAATAACCCCATTAAAACAATTCTGGACATATCTGTACACCGCCCGTGGCGCCGCCTTGCCCACCCACCGCAGCCGGCTTTCGGGAGGGGGGGCGGCGGCCGCCACCTTTCGGGAGGGGGGGCTTTCGAGAGGGGGGCAGCGGCAGCCAGCCTCCTGTCGCCCCGGGAGCGGCTTCACGAGAGGAGGCCGTTTGGGGCTTTCGGGAGGGGGGGGGAGCGGCGGCAGCTGGCCTCCTGTCGCCCCGGGAGCGGCTTCGTGAGAGGAGGCCGTTTGGGGCTTTCGGGAGGGGGGGCGGCGGTAGCTGGCCTCCTGTCGCCCTGGGAGCAGCTAAGCCGTTTTGGGCTTTCGGGAGGGGGGAGGGTTCTCTCTGACTTCTCTCGGCCCGGGGAAGAGCCTCACCGCCCTGAGGCCGCTTCCGCCGCCAAGAGAAGACAGGCTCCTAGCGCCCATTTTATTCAGGCATAAAATGGGCTTAATTTCTAGTACATACAATAAAACAGACTCCTGAGAACTATGGCGGTCCAACCCACTAATCCCCCCCACATCTATATAAAGGTAAAGGTAAAGGTATCCCCTGTGCAAGCACTGAGTCATGTCTGACCCTTGGGGTGACGCCCTCTAGCGTTTTCATGGCAGACTCAATACGGGGTGGTTTGCCAGTGCCTTCCCCAGTCATGACCGTTTACCCCCCAGCAAGCTGGGTACTCATTTTACCGATCTCGGAAGGATGGAAGGCTGAGTCAACCTTGAGCCGGCTGCTGGGATTGAACTCCCAGCCTCATGGACAAAGCTTTCAGACGGCTGCCTTACCACTCTGCGCCACAAGAGGCTCATCCACATCTATATAGAAGAGTGGAAAGATGGAGCATAGATGACAATGTTAAATGCTGACCCTCTTAGCACGGGGGGGGGGCATCAGATCTAGCTCACCACACCGGTCGCAACCATAAACCTGGTAGAAAAGTTCATTTTGCAGGCCCTGCAGTATGGAGAAAAAGGTAGCACTTTGTCTTACATTGTTTTATCGGCTATCAGTTAAATAAAACAAAGAGAGGTTCAATTGCCACCTCTGTACATAGGTCGTTTTCAGTAGTTTTTCTCATTTTTTTTAGTGGGGGTGTTCTTTGCTTCTGAGATGGATGCAGGCTAATTGCATATTTAATTGTTTAATCTACCTTTTGATATTCATAGAATCATAGAATCATAGAGGTGGAAGGGGCCATACAGGCCATCTAGTCCAACCCCCTGCTCAACGCAGGATCAGTCAGGTTGGTGCTGTGCCGTGAATATGTATGCATGTGACCAATATTCCTGTTACTAGCCAACATTGCAAAGTGTGTTGACCTATAGAGCAGCCCCACATTTTACAGACTCGGTGTATCAGTGCAGAGAGAACTGTGTCATTTGTCCAAGACCTGAAATTATGCTGTTGAATGTGGTCAGGTTCTTCTCTCCTATCTGAGTCTTCTAACCAAGCATGTACACCAGATGTCTTACCATGAAAATTACATTATACTTGGGAATGCTGTGAACGTTTGCAAAGGGGATGGGGAGGCAGAGTTGCCAGATCCAGGTTAAGATGTTCCTGGAAATTTGGGGATGGAGTCTGGACCTCAGTGGGGTACAATACCATAGAGTCCACTCTCCCAAACATCCATTTTCTCCAGTGGAACTGATCTCTGCAGTCTGGAGATGAGCTATAATTCTGGGGGATCCCCATGTCCCATCTGGAGGCTGGATACTGAGGCACAGAATATCACACACAGAATATCCAACTATGGAATGGAAGAGTCCTTACAGGGAATACTCATTAACTGGGACAGAGATGTCCTCATCTCACCGGTGTCTTTATTTAGTGTCAACTTCAGTGTATGTGATTTTTGTCATTAGCAATAGAAATCTCAAAGAAAATCTTAAAGTTAATATTCAGATAAAGTGATCTGGAGGGCTGCATAGAATTTTGTTAGATATTTGAACCTCTACTGGAAATTGGAACCTAATTTCAAAAGCCAGATTAGTTTGGTGGTATTTCCCATACTGATAATATCAAGTTTTAAATATCAATATAATTCTCAGTGACCCCATTTGTGGATACTCACTTAAATCTGGAGATTGGGCCAGAAACAGACAAGACATAACTTTCAATAAATCTGGAAAGAAGCCTCAGGTTTTCACACATCAAAACATAGGAGGGCAGTATATAAATTCAATAAACAATAATAAACAATAATAATTTAAAAAGAAAAACCTTTTAAAAAGTACCTTGGGGGAATTAACACACCCCATAACTCCCACCTCCCAAAGTGACCATTTTCCCCAGGTGAAGCAATCTCAGTTGCCTGGAGATCAGTGGCAATAGCCAGAGATCTTCAGCCACCACCTGAAGGTTAGCGACCCTCTCACTGTGTGTTCTTAGGCCAGTCACACATTCTTAGTCCAACAAAACTCACCAGGTTATTGGGAGGATAGAGTAGAGGAGCATGAGGTAACCAGGTTTGGGGCCCAGCTGTGGAGAAAGATGAGGTATCAGTGGGGTAAATAACAAATACAGCTGGAGAAGAAGTGATTAAAAAGTTGGTGGGTGGGTAGGAAGGAGAAAAGAAAACAGGGAATGCACAGGGAGGTTTCCAGGAGGAGGAAAAGAAGAAATAGTGTGGAAAGAGGAACAAGCAAGGCTGAAACAAAGCCTCTAAAGGTAAAGGCAGGTGCCACCAAATGAACAAGAACTACTGGTAGAAATGGTAGGCCTCACTTGCTCAGCCTTAGGTGCTAGTGGGAGGCAGTAATGGGGAAAGTGGCGAGTGTCTCTGCTGCACACATGAACTGATGTTGTTTCTAATAACAACTGGAAGTGGCATAGCGGATGCTGTGGAATTCTAAAAAAAAAACTTTACGGTTTTGCTATCTTTAACTAGTGGGGAGAGGAGGAGAAATAAAGGGAGACAGCGCATGGTAGAATAGGTCAACGTCAAAAGGGAGGCAAAACTAGCACATTTGAGCATGTGCAGATGGTCTTTCAACAGGTCAGAGTAGCTGGCCCGAAGGCCAGGAATCATTCCTGCTCTGCACAGGATCATCATTAGTCACTGGGGCTGACAGGAAAATTTTACCAGAAATGGAGAATGGAAAAATGGGAGCATTAAAGGCTACCATTCATTGAGTTATTTTAATCAGCTTTTCTCCTCAAAATGGGGCCCAAAGCTGCATGTAAAAGAACACAGATATACCACAGATAAACAGTAATGAAACCACTGTCATTAGAAAGAAACAAAAGCCAGAAATTGATTGAATGGAAAATAACTGCACTATCTGCATTTGGAGTACATGGGAGGGATAAAATTGCCTTAGAGCATGTGTAGACAAGTAGCTCTTGCAGTGAAATCTACATGCAATGAATTGTAACATGTAAAAGTACATGGGTGTGTGGGGGAAAAAGTGATATCAAGCCAGAGAATTCATCTTGAATGTTGAAGAAATGATTAGCAGGAGGTAAAGCACTGTTTGGGGAAATGATGCCAATCTGCCATCAATAGAGTTTTGACCTGGAATCATAGGATATGACATCACAAAGAGACATCACATCCTGCTGAGCCCTGCCCTCCCCCAAAAATATTACCTCTTCTAGGCACCACTTCTAAAATCTCCAGAAATTTCTCTGAGAACTGACAGTTCTAAGTGGGAAGGAGGGGCAAAGTTGTATGTTAGGGGGGGAAAGGAAGTCTGTTGGGGAGAGGAAGAAACATGTCCTGAATGTTGCTGAAATCTTCTGGTAAACATAATCTTCTTACATCGCCTAGTGTATCCCCCCCAATCTCCCCCCCTTTCCTACTCTGCCCATTTCCTTCTACTATCAAGGGATCTAGTCTGCCTAGGAACAGACTATTGCCTCAAAAACATGATAAATTTCTTAACATCAGTACTATAATTAATTAATTAGCAATAGGACTAAGTAATTAGACTGTCATGTATTTGGGTAGGGAGGAGGGTGGTGTGGGATGGGTGGGTTGCGGGTGGCGTGGGTTGGGATGGGGGGGTAAATTATTTTCAGTGCAGTTAGAGTCTGGGGCTCGATAGTTAGGATGCCTGGATCCATTCAGGGAAGCTGGCCAGGAGAAGGGGGAGCTAGTGGAAGGGTCCTATCAGGGTTGGGGATCCCAACAATAATGGTAAGAGATGGGACAGAAGAGTGGGGAGCTATAGGGGTCCACTAAGGCCCCATCCATTGGATTCTCATGGATTTTCTTCTAACCTCTGTACCATCTCCAGATATGTGAGGGTGGAGGCTAGGGAGGAACCAACATTGATCTTGTGTAACGCCAGGGCAATCAACAAGTCATCCACACTGCAAGATTATTTCATAGGGCGGGTAGCTGACCTTGCACGTGAGACAGAAACCTGGGCCTCTTTTGCATGATGGATAAACTGATAAAAACTCACTAAATACATAGTTGTTTTTCTGATCTCTGCAGAGCAGAGTGAATTTACTCAGCAAAACTGATTTTGCTCTGCATGGTCAACTGTGTCTTTTTGCTTACAGCGTCTTTGTTTCTGAAAGAGGATAAACACCGATTTTTCTGGTGTCACAGTGCTGAAAAGGCTCCTTTTGTAATGCAGTGATATCAGCATGTTTTTGCTCTCCTCCCCTTTTCTGCTCACAGTCCTTCATCTACCAGTGGAATCTCTGCCTTTGTCAGTGATCACGTGAACATGCAGTTTGCCCTGGCAACCAAGCTGTATTTAAATTAGTAGAAATTACCCTTTGGTATTTATGGCAGTGGAACACTCATGACTACAAAGCTATACCTCTGGTCAGTGACCATGGAGCGGCACAAGCCCCCAAAATGCAAATTCAAAGGGGGAGCCAAGCTGGAATTAAGAGAAGGCATAGAGCACAGCCACAATTTAAAAATGTGGTGGGGGGGAGGGAAGGAACGGGCACAGCTGCAGAGCAGACAAGCTCAAAATTTAAAGGGACAAAACCTGCTCCCACCCTTGTGCTGCATCATGAATGCCCACTGAAAACTATGGGAAACACAGTGGATCTGCATCAGTATTCAGCATATCTCATTGTCCTAGGGAGGTGAGGGGGGGGAATTTGTTATTGGTTTGCTGTATCCCTCCCAGTGCTTTGGCACTAAGGTGCCCTCAAATTTTCTGAGACTTCTTGCCTGCTTGGGGGGAGGGGGATGTTTGTGCTTTCACTGATCTAGAAAGGTGCTTTACTCATGAGGCGTAAATGACAAGAATGCCCATTGGAAACAATGGGAGATGCTGGAAGACCCCTTGGAAATAAAGGGCAGCAGGAATGCCAAGTGACTTGCATGGGCTCCATTAAAATGTTTTATAGTAAGAAAATATTTGCAAAGAAAGCATGGAATGGATTATCCATTACAGTCAGATAAACTACTCTGGAATGGCAGGGCACAGAGTGGAATGATAGCCACTGGGAGAACCATGGGATGGTTGCCAGGGGCGAGGGAGGGGTAGGAGCCAAAGATGGCAACATTGGGGGATGCACTAAAACGAACAAGAAACCATGGAGATGCTGGAAGACCCATTGGTAGGGGCTAGGCAGATACAATGACTCAGATTTTCTGTGATGCAGAACTGCTTGGGACGTTGTATTTGAAGATTTCCTGCAGAATTCAGAACCACAAACATTTTAAAAAACAACGGTGTAAATTTAAAACGTTGCAATTTAAAATGTTGCAATTTAAAACAGTTTTTATTGGGGAATGCAGAATATGCCCTGGGTGTGCGGGGGCAAGACAGTTGCCCTGAAAGATCTGGCACTGCCTAGGCTTTCAGGCCTTCATCAGTCTTGGCTCCATGGTAGGGGAGGGGGAGTGACAATCTTAATCTAGGAGATTTTCTCCCTCAGGGCTCTCCCGGTGCCGTTGATCTTGGGAGTGGAGTGTGTTGCCATTGAGTTGGACTCAGTGGAGAACATGGTTATCTGGATGGTCTACCGACCACCCAGTGTTTCAACAGCTACCCTATCAAGCCTCCTAGAGGCAGTGATGGCCTGGGTGTTGCAGTACCCAAGATTTATCATCTTGGGTGACTTCAGTGTCCATGCCAATTTGCTGTCCTCTGGATCTGGTTCAGACCTGTTATTGACCATCGCAACACTGGGGTTCTCCCAATTTGTTACTGGCCCCACCTATCAGACTGGCCACACCCTCAACTTGATCTTTGGCACTGGGGTAGAGATGGATCTGATGGCAACTGATGTCATCCCATGGTCAGACCACTATGCCCTGAAGGCCTGACTGAGTGTACCACTCCCTCCCTGCTTGGGTGGTGGGCACATTTGAGCTTGCCCTCAGAGACTTATGTATCCGATCAGATTCCTGAATGCTCTATGGCAGTGGTCTCCAACCTTTTTCAGGCTGGGGACCCGCGGCAACAGGGAGGGCGATTGCCCGGCTGCGCATGTGCGGCCGTGCACGGTGCATGTGCGCATGCCCGGTCGCACATGCGCATTGCGTGTGTGCGGCCCTGCTTCCCCCTCCCCCCCTCCCACAGTAAGAAGCTTGCCGGGCCGCAACCTTGCAGCCTGGGAAGTTTCTTACTGCGGGGGGGACAGGGAGAGGGAGCCGCGGCCCAGTGCCAGGGCCGGGCCACGGCCTGGTGGTTGGGGACCACCGCTCTATGGGACCCAATACCTCCTGGCAACTTGTTGGTGGCACTGGTGAATGACTGGCTGTCCCGTCTGGCAGATGTCATCTACAATATTGCTTCTCAATGCCCTCTTTTCCCTTGCCTCAGACTAGCTCTGTGGTATACGGCAGAGCTGCAGGAGAGGAAGAGGGCTGTGAGATGACTAGAGCAAGCATGGAGGAAGACTCATGACGACACAGAAATAATATCTTATTGTAGGTTTATGAAGGCATATGAGATGGATGTGAAGGTAGCCAAATGGGAATTTTATGCTACATATATTGTGTCTGTGAACTCTTGCTCAAAACAATAATTTAGGGTAGTTTGGTCTCTTACAGCCTTAACCAAGGCACCAAAATGTTAGTCAATACGAAATTGGCTGTGAGGCATTAGCGAGCTTTTGCGTGGGTAAAGACTTGTTGCTCAGCCAAGACCATCCTGCCACAACTGATATAGAAGCAGAACTGGAGACCCTTTAGCTATCTCAGAGGGATACTTTTCATGGCTTCAGGCAGTTCTCAGAGACCAAAGTGGACAAGCCACTGGGGTCTGTGAGGGCAACCACTTGTATCTTTGATCTCTGTCCATCTTAGCTCCTCAAGACAAGGGAAACTCTGTTGTTTTCTTCTCAGGATAGGAGGAGTTTGAGATTTTGAGTTACAGAGCACAAAATGCAAACCTTCGTTGTGGCCTTCGTTGTGGCCTGGAATCCCAAAAAGCCCCTTTCCCTTTAAGGAAGTTAAAAAAAAAACACACGTTGCAACGAATCTGCTTTGATTCGTTGCAACGGAGAGACCCATCTAGCTAGCAGGTGGTGTTTGAGCTGCCGTTTCATCGTTGCCACGCTCCCCCCGAGTAAAAAAAAATTACCCCCCCCCCCCGGCACGGGCGCGATTTTCGGCCGAAAATACAGTGAAAAATAAAGGGGAAATAAACCAGCAAACGGGGCTGTGTGTTGTTTCGTGCTTGGTGACTTAAAACAGCTCTGCAGCCAGGGAAGCCTCACTGGGTAAACGAAGGCTCACCGGTGCGTTGATCTCCGCTCGCTCGGAGAAAAATAAATGGCGATCGCTTCGCCGAAAGATCAGAGGAGAGAGCTAGGGGGAGGGACTTTGCAGAAACCGCAACAATGGTAATGCACAGAACTTTCCCGCTAGTGTTGCAGATTGGTTGCAAGAGTGTAGCGCTTTCCGGAGGGTGAATCCACTTTTTGGGATTTCCCTGAAAGCGCTACAACGAAGCGCTTTTTGCGGATTGGTTTCAGGAGTGTTGCAGATTGTCAATGACGTTGTGCATAACAGCAAAACAGTAGCGATTTCAATTTGTAACCATTGTGCTATTTTGGACGAGTGCGGAATGGCCCTAAATATCTAAACAACAATTGCCCTGCTATCAGGCAGTGTTACCTGTTTCCCAATGGTGGGATCGACAAAAGTCCCTCCTTTTTATTTCTTCATCCACATGAAGAAGCCTGGGTGCATTTCTTTTCTTTTTTCGGCCTCTCTGTAAATTGTATATATTCTGTCATGATACGACTCAGCAGTTTATCAGTGAGCTAACTAATTGGATGTGCTTATCAACATTTTGCATCCCTTTGCATAAATTATCGAGTAGTTTCAATTGTTTAGATTTGAAAGGTGTCCTGCTCTCTCTTGTTAGAAGTCATCGGGGCTGGAAATCTCTGTTGTTTTCTTCTCAGGATAGAAGGAGTTTGAGACTTTGAGTTACAGAGCACAAAATGCAAACCTTAGCAAACTGTATTTTTGATCTCAAATACTGCAGGTGTTTGATTTTTATAAATAACTTTTTCAGTCATTTTGGAAGCTTACAAAATGCTCCTGGAACAGATTTTTTTCCACCCTCACTCTTACAGCCAGAAATTGTGGATAGTTAACTCAATCACCAAGCCGGGGGGGGGGGTGTTCATAAATAGTAGCAGTGAGATTTTATAACTTTCAAATGTTTCCAAAATTACTTTTTCGTCCATTAAATTCAGGAGTAAATGGAATACAGAATGGCATGGCATAAGGGCTTTATTGGCACTCATGTTTTCAATGAGCCAGTCCCTGTTCTATGCTATTCACTCTCAGACATTGTACACATAACTGAAGCAGTGTAAATGCATTACCAAACTTTCCCATGATGACCACCAAAGTCATCTAGGAAAATACTTAGAAGTTATAAACTGCATCAGGCTCCAAATCTATCACTGTGAAAAATCAAATTTCAAACATTCATCCAGTCTATTGTCTTTCAAATCTGTTCTCTATCTGTTTTCTGTACATTCTGTGTGCAGTTTTTGAACCAATTGCATGGCCATCTATGGAGAATTTCTTCTCGTACACATGTTGGGAACTTGGAAATTTAGTTGCCTTATTGGATTTCAGCAAAGTTTTTTGTAGCAATCTCACATATTGTAGCAGTCATACATGCTTGCTTGCTAAATTTACATTTACTACAGAGCAGTCTACTATGTGCTGATATGCTTGGGAGGGGTGACTGTAGAGAGTGAATTGCATACATTTGAGATAGAATCCAACACTGTTATGCCTGATTAGGCTCATAGGAGTTAATGTGTTTATGTGTGTGCCTTGCAAAGTCAGCTGCTACTCCTCCATGTGTGGGGGAGGACTCCTTTGGCAGAATCTCAGGAGAGATTTTTAGTCTTGTGACGCTAAACTGACAAAAGGTGGTAGTGGGTATTTTCACTGATGCCCTAGATCAGCTACATAGTAATGTTAATTTCATGACCTTCCTTGTTAAATTGTTTGGTTTTCTCGTTTGTGATTCCCTAATTTGATTCTGCACCCTAGTTATGATTGTGGTCATTTTCAAATTCCTGTTCTCTGTGAATTGCACTCTTCCTCCAAATGGATTGATCCTAAGCGATTCTTCAGTGAGCTTCAGTGTGCTTATCACAAGCTATAAAAAGCTTAGCAGAAAATTTATCAAAATTCCATAGAGTTTTGGGTGAATCCTACAGTATTGCACAAACATGATGGTGTCACTTCTGGGTTTGTGTCAGAAACAACATCACAGCATCGAGCAGCAGCAGGAGTGGCAGAGCCTGAGGTAGGAGATCACACACTATAGAGGAAGACCTGACCACCCTACATGGTATTGCTTTATTCTAAACCTCATGCAGCTCCTTTTAAACTCCCCTTCCCCATTTTTATGTTTTTAATTGAGTGTTGCAATACTAAAGATAGTCTTATATTGCTGGACTAGTGCTGCTTGTAAAATATTAAAAAATGTCAAAATAAGGGGAAAATGGAGCCTGTACACTTATGGAAGGGGGGAGGATTGTGGAAGATGAAGAGCGGGTGGAAGAACTTTGATGTGTGCAGGGAGTGATCTTTGAGGGGCATCAAATGGGTGCGTGGGGAAAATCTGAAGGAATCTGGATACTTTTGAATTGCCTTTGGCTTGGAAGAAAAACAAGGGAAAATGGCACAAAAGCATAATCAGAAAACCCGGGGTAACAGCAACCAGAAAGCAAACTTAGTGCTGAAGGGAAGAAAAAAATAAATGCAAATATGACACAGAAAACGTGACAGACGTGAATGGTGAAAGCAACAGTAAATACCCATGCAGAAAGCCCGAAGTCTAGTGAATATTCCATTCATCTACTGTTACTGTCCTCTGTAGCAGGGATACGATTATACATCATTACTTTTCTGGGACCCTTGACTGAGCCAGCTCGGTGTAGTGGTAAGCATCATGGACTTCTAATCTGGTGAGCCAACACTGATAAAGCTGTTCTGACCAAGCAGTATATCAGGGCTGTCTCAACCTCACCTACCTCACAGGGTGTCTGTTGTGGGGAGAGGAAAGGGAAGGCGAATGTAAGCCACTTTGAGACTCCAGGTAGTGAAAAGTGGCATATAAGAACCAACTCTTCTTCTAAATTGTTGTGCTAGCACTGCGGGAGAGAAAAAAGCATTTTCAGGTTGAAAATGCATACATGAACAGCAACTGCTTGGAGATTCCATTGATATCTAAGACAGTTAAAGCAATTTCCTTGGGTATATGACACTAGAGAATGGAAAAATTAAAATCTGCATAGATATAGTATATTTTCTTGGGATGGCTTTAAGGCTTTGGTTTGTTTACATGAAAAGATATAGGGTCAACTGTAGTAAACTTATATTATTTTGTTTAAAAAGCACTGAAAGGAGAAGAATTGTGTTCCCTGTCATGACCTTTCTACTGCATATAGTCATCCAGTAGCCAAAATCAGCTACTCTGATTGGCTACAGATTTCTAGTCTCAGGCAGATGTATTTTCCTTCTCTGAGACCCATTTTTAACAGGAAATGCTTGGAACAGAACTTGTGGACTGATGTCTGAAAATCATATACATTGCTACTTTGGTATAGTACCTCTGCTCACGTGCTCTTTAGCTAAGCAACATGCGCAGACATCCAAATAAATATCTCATCAAATTACTTAATTAACTCCAGAAGTCTCCTTCTTATTTCAATATATGCCAGGTAACTACCAATTTTAACTGTTTTTGGCATAATTAACAATTGGGAAGAGAAGAAGATCAAAGTGGCTAGGAAGTTAACTGAATTTCTCTCCTTCACCAAATCTGTTGCTATTAGGGTTGCCAACATCCAGGTGGGGTCTTGCAATCTTCTGGAAACAGGGCTGCCAATAATCCAGGTTGCAGATTGGGGCTGCCAAGCTGGAAACAGAACCTGGAGCAGCCAGAATTATCATGGCACATCATTTCCCGCCATTCAGTGGGTTCTGTCATTTTCACCATTCAGGGACCTTGTGTAGTTTCTCGCTGTTCAGGGTCCTCACATAGTTTCTTGTCATTTAGGGCCTCATGTAGTTTCTCACCATTCTGGCAGTGGAGAGGGCCCTGGATGATTGGCCACTGGGGGCTGGCCAAGAGGCTGGCTGAGCACCCCTATTTAAAGAGCTGCACAGTGGGGCTTGACTTCTTTCCTTCCCTTCAGCCTCGTTGTTTCCCACCCATTACACCCTTATGTTCATTGATTTTGGTTGTCAGAGTGTCTGCTTAGATTTCTTGCTTAAGTTACTTGCTTATTTCATTACTAGGGGCCAAGCCCATTGCACGTGCTATATTGGGGGGGGGGGTGTTGAGGAACTCTATGGACAGCCTCTCCCCCCCCCCCAGGACCTGGAAAGGCTGCAGACAGTTGTTAGGGAACTCACCAGCAGGGGCAGCTCTCACACAGCAGAGATCTGCAGACTCTGAGCCTCAGAGGGAAGTGGAAGGAGGAGGGGGTGGTCAGGGGTGAGGGACAGAAGGCGATTGGCTGGCAACTGGACAGACAGGCAAACCAGTTGGAAGAGGAGGCAGGTGGGATAGCTGCCCTGAGTGGGTGTTAAGCGCTGAGTGGTACTTAAGCCATGAGTCCCCACTCCTCCAAACCCTTCCCTCCCCTGCCCCCCCCCCAAATCTGCAGGCAGTTCCCAACCTAGAGTTGGCAATAGCTATAAAGTGCTTCCCATTATTGCCTCTCCAAGGGCTAATTCATATGTCCAACACACTGAGACTGAGCACAAAATAAACAAGCACCGTCAAATATCAAAACGGCTCTATTTGGCACACAATCACAATATAAACTTATCAATGCACCAGATGTCTCACATTTCACCTAAATGGGCTCAAGTCCCAAAATATTTTAAAGTGCACAGCACATCCAATAGCTTGAAGAAATCTGCAGGCAGAGTCATTACGATGAAAACCAAAAGGCACTAACTCTTCTTGTTCAACTCTTGTATTTTCAGAACAATGTAAGTCATGTAGCTCTGAGACTGAAACTGGCACACCGATAATATCAGTAGACTGAATCCCATGATGTTCATCAGATAGTGAAGCACACATACCATATAGAAAGAATAATTTGAATTTGTGCATGAAGGTGGGAAGAAAAATAGTCTCCTTAGGGACTTCTACATATATTACATTTTAAGCTTGCACCTAAAACTGCTAGGAGTGACTGGGATAATAAACCCTTGTCTGCAAAGGCACGCTTTGTGCAGATTTACCTGTAAGAGTTTGCTGATTCAGTAGCAGGCTCTCATTATAATTCTAATTATAATAGCAAGCCATTGGTATAAACACAAAACTCACTGAGATGTAGCCACAGAATAGGCACGCTATCAAATCTTGCAAGCTTGCTGGTTCAGTTTAAGAATCCCCATTTTAGTCCCTCCCTTGGGAGTTTCAAATGTGCAATTCTTACTTTTCAGACCATTTTCTGCTGATTTGCACTGATTTCCAACCAATATATGCATATTTTGACATGATATGCACCTTAATAAACAATGTCATATTGCATAATGTATTGAATGTCCCATCCACGGATTGTGTCATCTGTGTAATCCACCTTGAGTCCAACTGAGAAAGGCAGACTGTAAATTACCTAAATAAATAAATACAAATTTTAGTTGTAGTGTTTTCTTAAACTAGCTTTGAGAACTAGAATCTGTTTTATCAAACAAACACTGTGGATCATTCTCAAGATGTTGATATATGTTTTACTCTGATTCCACCACCACTCTCAGTCATTTCAAATGTATTGTTTGCATATAAATAGATTCAACTGAAATCATTATGACTTTCACCTCCGGACCTAGGCTCTTGCGTACTCTTGATATTGGAGATCTATGACCAGATATCCCATATGTTTTAATGTTATTTTATAGCAGGACAGAAGGCTCTGCATTTGATCAGCACACTGGCATTGGGAAAGGGGGAATTGGATTCTTTCCCTCACACTGTTGTTCTCCCTGCCCCCCCCCACCAATCTAAACATGTCCTCAAGATGCTATTTGCCCTTTCCAAGGGAAGGGGAAAATGTTTTTTTTTCCAGCTGTGGAGTTAATAGCACCTTTCAGGGAGAGAAGCCATTTAGGCTGGAAAATGGCACCGGGAGAGGGAAGATTTAAATACTTCCCCCATACCACTGTTTCCATGAATTACAGAGCCCCCGTGGCAGCTTTTAAGTAAAAATAAAAATGTAATTGAATCACGATTCTCCTAGATCTCATGTTGGATGGGCCTTATGGGCAAAAAAAAAAAAAAAAGATGGGGGAGGGGAACCACGATCACTCAGCTGGCCTGGATCTCTGCTCTCTATCTCAGTACAGAGAACTGGGATGGTTAATTCAAAGGAAACTAAGCTGGCCCTTGTGCCTCTTCCTTAGATGTTCTCTTGCCTCATGCATTTGATTCAAGCTGTCTTTTTAATTATTACACTGAGGGAAACTGTGAATGGCTTTTCAAATGTTCACGCTTTGTTGCATAAATTGTACATCCTGTATTCTAGTAAATAACATCTTACATTATTGTCTGATAAATTAAACATTTTCAGCTATATGATTTCTATTCCCAGAGGAGGTTAACAAGATGCCTTAATATTTAGTATCTTCTTGCCAGGTCTTTTAAGCATTTGATGAAATTATGAACACAAACACCATGCAAGCCCTGTACCATGTGTGTTCACAAGTGTTGGGCTGTTTTACTAAATTGGTATCTAGCAACAATACAAATGCTTCACTTTAAGATGATGAGTGAGAGAATCTAGCCATGTTAGAGACCAGGAGTTTTTATATTATTTTGACAGAAAGGGTGCAGAAAGAAACTGAGTTGTCTATGAGAAGCTAGCAAGATGGCTTAGATTCAGTGGAGGCAATTCTAGAAGATTCTTCTGCTCAGGCAAAGCCTTTTTGAGTGAAGGCATGAGCTAATGGGCTAAATCATAGATTTGCCCCAACTATATATCAGTATGTTGAGGAAATCAAATCTGTCTAGGTAATGCAGTAGAAAATTAGTCAAAACCACCCTGTTTCCTAGCAGTCTCATAAAATTAAATTCCTCTTCAGTGCCTGTTTGAATTTAATGCTTCCTGGCTTCCAAGAGGCTGGAAGAACTGATACTTGGTGAGGAATTTAATTTGTATCTCAGTGCTCTTTGTGTAGCTTTCTCTTTCACTGGCATGCCAGTGGTGTCGCTGTATCATAAGGTACAACAGAAGCCATGCATCAGACATACCACAGGAACTTACACATTTATCACCTGAGTATTTCAGGATCTATCTCTTCCCTGGGCTTTCACACTTCCATAATGGGGAAAACAAGAAGGAAAGAAAAGCTGTCTTTTTGTGCCATGCTTTTTATTACTCGAAAGAGTCTCAAAGCAGCTTACAGTCACCTTCCCTTCCTCTCCCCACAACAGACACCTACCATAAGGTAGGTGAGGCTGAGAACTTTGAAAGAACTATGACTAGCCAAAGGTCACCCAGCTGACTGTACATGGAGGAGGAGTGGGGGAATCAATCTCAGTTCTCCAGATGCCATCATTCTTAATTACTACATGTAGCTTATTCAAGGTAGGTTGAAGCAGTGATGCTATGTGGTGACAGGACAGGAGCTGCCACAGGTCTCTCGTGTTGCCCTACCAGTTATCCAGTGAGGCTAGGCCTGAAGAACATGAATTATCTGTTTTATCAGAACTAAATTATCACACATCGAAGTTTCTTTCATTGACATATGTCCTTGTAAAGCTGTCATCTGGTGACATAATTTCTCTTTTGTTATCCTTGGCTTCCACTGGAATAGCCTGTAATTTAGGGGATAGAGAAAGTTTAGGTAACTTAGCAAGATAGCAAATTCCAAAGAAATTGATGAAAACTAACTTCCTTCACCATGCAAGTAATTAAATGTAGAGCCTATTTTATGGGGTGTGGTTCATGGCAATGATAATGGCAAGATTCAGAGGAAATGTTAGATAATTCTAAGAATATCTACATAAAATATTGTTTTTGATTAGAGTGAATTGTTACTGATCTAAGGGAGGAAGGGTGGACTTGTGTAAATAACTGAGAAGAATTTTCAGAGAGATGTATACTAGAATTGCATTTGTCATCGTTTCTCTGTTATCATGAGAAAACCAAGCAAAGTGATGAGAGATCCATGATGTTCTGTGTGTGTTTTCATTAGCAAAAAGCAGTAACTTGGTCTCCTAGTTCAGTGGTCCCCAACCTGCGGGCCGCGGCCCGGCGCCGGGCCGCAAAGGCCATGGCGCCGGGCCGCGGCTCCCTCTCCCCGCCCCCCCCGCAGTAAAAAACTTCCCAGGCCGCAAGCTTGCGGCCCGGGAAGCTACTTACTGCGGGAGGGCGGGGAGAAGGAATCAGGGCCGGGCCGCGCCCGTGCAGGCCGCGCCAGCGCGGCCCGATCCGCGGGTGCGGCCGGCGGGCGCGGCTCGCGGGTGCGGCCGGCGGGCGCGGCCCGAAGCGTGGGCGTGGCCCGCGCGGGCGCGGTCCCTGCGGGCGCGGCCCGATGCCCTGCCGGTCCCCAGCCTAAAAAAGGTTGGGGACCACTGTCCTAGTTCATACAAGGGTCACAGTGCAAGGAAGGGCAAAAACTGGGAACGTACAGTTTGGTTCCTGGTTTGTGGTATGTTACGTTGACAAAATGGTTTGGTCTGTATGGTTTGTGATGTGGTAGGATCTCCCCATCCCTGATGTGCTAGGCCCATTCTGCAGTCACCGAATAATGCACTTTCAATGTGCTTTTGTAGCTGGATATGCCTGTGTGGAATAGGAAAATCTAAAGTCCATTGAAAGTATATTATCTAATGTATGCAGAATGAGCTGTAGAGACACCAAACAAACAGGAGATCTCCAGCTGACTCTGCTCTACCTTCCCTTCAAGTCTGGGAGGATTGGATTCACAAAGGTGTCCCATCCTCCATTGTTTCCAATGGACTGAAAAAATGGGGGTGAATGGGGGGGCGACCAATAGAAGCTCAGTAGAGCAGAATCAGAGTCCCAATGAATCTCTGCAGTAGAAACGGAAAGTGGGGTATATTTTTGCAAGTCGCCTGCCCAGATCAAGGGCAGCCAGCTGCCCTATCTCCTTCAGGATCCCCAGGTCTGCAAAAGCAACATCTGTGCAGGTATAGAGGGGATTTATACTCCTGACCCAAGCCAGCACAACTCAGAGCTCAGCACTGACAATCAGTTGCAGAGGAATGAGAAACACCACCAGAGGTGATGTGAAGCAGCTGTCACGGGCATGATGTATGTTACAAAGTCATATAAAAGTATGGGGGAGGAACATTTCAGCATGGCTACAACACATTCCCTTAAACATTGATCTGCTGCTGTATTGGTCTTGCTTTTTGAAAAACTGACCTTGGCCTGCTTAGACAACTCTTGTATAATTTACATACTCTTGTTTATTAAACTGCTCCTGCCTTTGATAAACAGCTCCCATTATCTGCCTGAGTTAACACTGTGTCCATTGGCACTTGCCTGAAGCAGAACATCTTGGGAGGAGCAGAAGAGTTCTGGTAATGGAATGACAAGCTGTCAATCCCCTGAGGAAGCTGTCATTCCAGTCCCAGAACACTTCTGTCATGACCTACAGGCTTTCAATGACTATGGGGGCTGTCATTCCAGACCTAGCACATTTCTACTATGACCCACTCTGGGGGCTGTCATTACAGCTCCAGATTACTTCTGCTACTCCAGTGGGTGGTCATTACACCCTGCAGGCTATCATTCCTGCTCGTGGATACTTCTGCTATTCCCAGGGGCTGTCATTCCAATCTGGGTGCTGTCATTCCAGTGCCAGAACACCTATTACCAAGGCCGGTCCTTGCATTCTGGGGGTAGGCACTTCTGCTTCTCCAAGGAGTTTCTTTCCAGTCTGGAGGCCTGGCATTCTTGGAGGAAACGTTGGCTCTCGATCCATACCAGTCAGGCTTCCGTCCTGGCTACAGGTGTTGGTTGCCCTGATGGATGACCTGCAATGCCAACTGGATCGGTGTTGCTGCTGCTGCTGCTGTTGATTCATGCTGGTCAGTTGAGATTCCTGGCTTCCATTATCTCTAATCTGTTTTCAAGAATCTCCCATTGTTTCCAATGGGCAATCCTTTAATTCCTTTTATTACACCCCACTGCAGTACCAATGCAATGTGTTAGTGCCCAGCAGAATTTAGCATGGGAACTAGCTGATGCCCTTTGTATGGTTTTCTATTTTTGTTCCTTCTCCTAGAAGCTGTGAAGTATTGCCTGGTACTGCAGCTCCCTGGTAACAAGATAAATTTATTTGACAAGTGGGGCGATGGAGACAATTTTGTCCTTCCTACCTAATACTAGGCAAATTCTGTTGTTACACTGATGATAGTACCATGAAAGATACAACATATTTATGAGATGACTATTACTGATAATATACCTAGAGGGATAATCAGGGGGGGGGAGACATTCTCTCCCCACATAAGTTTCCAATTTCATTTGTAAACCAGCGCCAGTTCCTGACTGAGAAGAAAAAACACCTTGCCTACAGTATCCACAGTGCTCATGGCTAGCACTCAGGTTCCCCCAGTCACAAGACTCGTGTGACCTTCCACTACTGGGGAATCACTGTATGTATTGGGGATATTTTGTAATGGGAACAGCACATTAGCTAATAATGTCTTGAATATTTGTTGTCTTTTGTGGACCACATGACAGAGCAGCTCAGAGGTATGTGGGCCTCCCTTCACTCTTCTCCTTTAGTCTTCCTACTCTAGGCTTCCCCCTCCTCTCTCTCTGAGACAGATATTCCATCACTAATAAGTAAAATTGCTAGTTGGATAATAGTGGCTGCTGAAAATGGCAGGGTGCTTGTATAATGATTGGCAGGAGGGCATATGGGCCAGGCAGGACGTGACTCAGGTTGGCAGTAAAAAGGCCACCACTTTTATTATATATAACCACAAGCCTCCAGCTGGAAAACTGGCCTGGCACGAGAAAATAAGAGCCTCCCAATCAGCTGTTCAGCTGCTCATTCCTGGCTCTGTGGCCGTCCTGGTACCAGACTCCATCCCAGCCAGGAGGGCAGGTTCCTTGCCCCAGAGTCCTGCTCTCAGAGGCAGCTTGCAGATGGCCAACAGGCACCTCATTCGGCCACCCAGCCACCTGGCCAGCTGGACAGATTCGCCCCCAGGGATCCAGTACACAAACTGAAGGCCTGACAACAGGCTCTTTTCTTGTGCCCCTTTTAAACTTCTGTGATGAAACAATTGCAAAACAATCAATAACCATAAACTTAGGGCGTGCAGGCGGAAAGCTCTTCAGGTGGCGTCCTACAGTGGAGAGGCAGGGCCCTTACATGAGGTGCCTTATATAGGCGCCTGATGGTCCCACCCCGGCTGTCACCACTGTGCATGCCTGTGTGTGCACCCACTGCCTCTGGGCCCCTGCACAGCCACGTCTGGCTGGCCCGCCCTCCATGGCATCAATTGGTGGCATGGTTATTTGCAGCTGTGCTTTTTACTGTGTTTTATTATGTTTATTTTGGAACACTTTGAGTGGCCTTGGGCCAGTCATTCACTCTGAACCTAATCCACCTCACAGGGCTTTTGGAAGAGAAAGGGATAGTCAAAAATCTGGTAGAACATCCCAAATTCAAATCCCATTTGAATGAAGAACTGCTTGTTGGTCATAGGACATAATCTCTTAGCCCCACATGCTGGTTCTAGTCTGGAGTAGATTGTAGAAGCCATTCAGGTTCCCACAGTCCACTCTAGCAATTTGTGAATTGAAACCAATTTATTTCTAGGTTTCTGGAACAAACTAAACATAATGTGAAGGTTCAAGGGGGTGGCAGGTTACAGTGGATGAGTGATAGGGTTGTGAGTATCCTGCATTGTGCAGAGTATTGGACTAGGTGACCCAGGAGGTCCCTTCCAACTCTCTGATTCTATGATTAACATTTAGAGATGTTGGGGCTTTTGGACTTGGCCTAGCTGCTTAAAGAGCTTGGCAACAGCCCTTCAAGGCTGACTTCACTAAATTGCTTGCTGATTGCAATTCCACCAAGAGGCAAAAATGATAAGTTTATCTCTCTCTCTCTCTCTCTCTTTCTCTGTATTACTACAATACTATGAGCACTAAAAAGCCTCTCCCCCTGATGGATCAGTCATGACATCACTGTAATCAAAGTCACAGTGTTAGCAGAGGTAACTGACTTTGGGGAGATGCCTTGAAGGAAGGCTGAATCAAAGCTGTCCCCCTCCCCTCAGCACATGATGCACTGCCTTGTAGCTCTGTGCCTGGCGGAAATATTGGCATTCTGCATCACTGTGAAGTGTGTGGTTCTCTATAGACAACAGTATGAATGCATGGTCTAATAATGCCAGCAAGCCAGAGAGAGATGAAGTGCTATATCTTCTGTCCCACCCACCCCATATCAGTGTGCTGGCTTAGTCTCATGGGGTAGAGTCCCTGCTCCTTAGTTCTGTTTGTTTGTCAGAACTATAGACTGTTTAAACTCCCTTGTCTTGTAACCAGTTGCTCCCACCCCTGCTTCTTCTTGCTAATAAAGGAATGTTATTTCAAACACACACCTGTCTCTGCTGTGTGAAGCTAAGATTGCTCTATTTGTGGTCTGTAAGCAAAAGGGAACATCACATATGAGCAGGAGTTAAACTGAGTATGGAGTCATGCTGCTGCCTCTCAGATATGCTAACTCAAAATCCATCATGCCGACATATAACTCACCATCATCTCAAAGGATTAAAAGGATGATGAAAAATGAACTCCTAGTGGTTCTGGAATATGCTTCTAGCACCATATCACTGCCAGCTTTGTCATACTGTGTGACTCTGTGGCTGTATTTCTGCTTGCGACTTTTCTCTGTGTAATACTCCTGCTTACACTCCCATGGTAAATGTTATAGTTATATTTTTGCTGCTTTTATTTCATGTACTCAGTGTAAAAATACCCCAGGAATTGTTGCTCTCCAGTAGCACAAGAATTTCACATTTCATCCTGTCTGATCCATATAGCTTCTCTATATTTCCATGCAAATGGGGCTTGGGGTAAAGCAGAGGCTCCGTTTCAGAAGCCCCTCTAGGAAGCAATTTAGGATCTGGAGTTCAGAAAGTTATGCCATATAAATTGTTTCCTAAGAAGAGACCTGCTAGATCAGACCAGCAGTCCAACTAATCCAACATCTTGTTTTACACAATGGTCAGCTAGTTGCCCAGGAAGAGTGCCTTCTAGCACTGGGATTCCGAAATCTGCTGCCGTTGAAGATGGACGTGTGATTGTGGCTATTAGCCATTGATGGACCTGTCCAGCATGAAACTGCCTGTTCCCTTTTGGAAAATATTTGTGCTTGTGGCCACCACCATTATGTCCACTGGGAGTGAATTCCACATTTTAATTACTTAACAAAAATGTTTTGTTCTTTTATTTCTGTTCTGGGTCTTTTGGCCATCAACTGCACTGTGCAGTTGGCCATCTGCAGATGGCACTTTGGCCATCAACTGCACAATTTCTAGTATTATGGAATAGGGAGAGGGGAAATTATCTTTAAATTTTATCCATTCCTCTATCATACTGTTCTTTTCTAAATGGAAACTTTTTCCTTGGAGGAATGGATTTGCAACCCTTGGCCATCTTGGTTGTCCTCTTCTTCACTTTTTCAAGCCCTTTTTGTGATATGGCAAACAAAATTGTATAGTCATCAAAAGTGGGTGCACCATTGCTCTCTGTATTGGGCTTTACCACATTGGTTGTTCCTTATGATCTCCAGCATGGGGGCTATTTTGCCCCTTTCCCCAATTGGTCAACGTTTTCATTGAGCTATCCATTATCACCTTGACCTCAGCCAGTTCAAAACCTGTTAACATATATCTGAAGTTAGGATCGATACTTCATTTGTTATATTGTTGCACAATAACCAGATTTGTTTTTTATAATCTGAATAATTAGATGCTCTCTGCAAACTTCATCACTATAATGCTTATCTCCCACATCCATTTATGAACAAGTTAAGCAGCACAGGGCATGTTATCATCCACATTGTGCCTTTTAATTCTTAATTTCCCAGAATGTCTTATTGTTAAGAATCTATAGAAGGTAACTAGGAAAACTAACACTGATATGAATACCGATTCCAGTTGTACCTAATATTCAACAATGACAGCTTTGAAAGCCGAAGAGGATGTTCAGGAGACCAGCAGGTTCATAGAAACCTTTTTTTTTTTTTTGTTACTTAGGGTTGCTCAGTCTCCCACCATAGTCATAGCAGAAGACTGCCCAGTAACCTATTGTGGTACCCACCACTATTTCAAATATGGGCAGGAGAAAGGGAATGGTGGTGTGTGTGTTGGCATGACACCATTGGACTGACATAATTTTCAGTGACACACTAGGATTTGTGGTATGGCAACCTATTGCAACCAGTTTTCAATTGTTTGGGGGTTTGCTTGTTTGCTAATTTAGTTCATTTTTTGTTTGGCATCATTCCAGCTAACAACTAAGCATGTATGCAATCTAATGATGAAAGATTCATGTGTGTAACTGAAGTGGTCTGAAGCCATAGAACAATGTTTGAGTCCAGAGCCATCTTTAAGACTAACCAAGTTTCATTCTGGGTATAAGCTTCTGAGTGCATCTTTTTTGGCCATCTGGAAACAGGCCTGATTGTAAAACAACAAGGGCTGGGGCATTTTCAGTCTAGTCCCAACCCTCTGGAATGTCCTTTGGATGGAAGTTCAGGCCCTGCAGTCTCTTTCACAGCTCCGCAAGGCCTGTAAAACTATTGTCTTTTATGGGGCATTTGAGAGAGGAAGGATTTTGCCAGGTAGTCTTCTATCTCCTCCTTGATCTCTGTCCCCTCATTAGATGGTTGCCATACTGGGTAGGTTGGGCAGGAATGAGTTTTAATGTTTTTATTGTTATTTTGTACTTTGTCTAACTATGTTTTAAAGCATTTTTAAGCCATCCTAAGTCCACCTGTAGGTGAGATGAGCAGGGTAAAAATCTAAAGAATAAATTAATAAATTAAATAAATTAAATAACCTCTGAATGAAGCTTTCTTTTCAAAATAGGCTACATAACAATGCCACAAATAGAAATTAGACTGAAGATATGAAGCACTGCATTCACACTGAAGAGGTTAACATGCAGTGGTATGTAGCCAATCAGATCTTGCTATGAACTAACAACACAATGTCTACCTATTTTCATTGTCTGTTCCTCCAAAGAGCTGAAGATGGTATGCATGGTTCTCTTCCCTTCATGTTTTCTCCTTATGAGACAGTATGACTAGCCAAAGGAAATCTGTGTGCACTTCATGGTTAAATGGGGACTTGAACCAGAGTCTTCTTACTCCAAGGTCAACTTACTAGTCACTATACCATGCTGACTTTCAGAGCAGTAGTTATGTAGCAGTGCTTCCTGGCCTTACTTAGCACTGGTAAACATTTTCATAGTTTCTACCTCACATCTCAAATAAACATTGAAATGAAGGGCAAGCATTATTTCAGTGCCTGAAGCTATATAGATGGGTACAAAAAGTAGGGTAGATTGAAAACACTTTTTCTAACCTCTGCATTAAAAAAATATTTCAAACAGCTTTTCATACCTACTTTAGCATTTTTACTTTTACAATTGAATTTAATGTTTTTCTTTAAAAAAACTGCCTCAAAAACTGCTTTTAATGACATACAAACAAAACATTTAGAATAATATAAATTTTGGGATCCATTTCCCTTTCAGTACCCTTGAAAAGTTTCTGCAGATCTTAAAAATAAGGATTCAAGAGATTCTATTTGCAAGCTAAGCAGGCATATTAAACTACATAATAGCATGTATATTCATTTTACCATTCCTTAAGAAACCACATTTAAACTGGATATTAATATTAACATGCACAGCTAAGAGACATACTGCCCCTTGAGAAACTTCATTCCTGAGAAATGTCACTAATCATACTTCGCTTTCCTCAAAATTCATCAGATGTTTTGTCCAAGTGAGAAACTCCAAATTCATTCTCAGTCTTGCTGAAGACAAAAATCTCACAATATTCAGGGAAACCAAATATCTTCAAAATATCTTCTGAAAAATTTCACTAACTTTAAAATATTTTGATCTCTTCAAACTTCTTCAGATGTTCTGACCATTCTACTTTGTTGAAAATGACAATGTAGAAAAAAATGTTAGTATTTTGTAACACTCAGAGCCATTGCCAAGAGAAGTCCCAGAGGACAGGGGAGTTGTTTAAAAATTGTTTGACTTCTGTATATCAAAGGAGGGTGATTGGTCGTGTCATACTATGGGTGGTACAGGCTGTCTTCTCAATTCCTGCCATTTTTTCAAGCCAAAATGAGGTGGAACTGCCATAGTAATAATAAAGGTGGGTGGAGGGATCAAAAAGAGAGTGAAGGGTGTAAGTGGTGATGTCACTTCCTCTAACATATAACTTCTGGGTATGTGGCAGGGAGGCATGGCCAGCTGACATTGCTTCTGGTGGTCCTTGAAACCTGAAAACTTACATCAGGGGCTCCTCCACAATTAAAACATTGAAAAAGGCTGGTATAAGTAAATTGTTCTGAGGAAGATATATTCAAAACCAGTTTGTGTTACCCTGCTCTTTAGGTTGCCTTTTCTACTGTGATGTGTTGGCATGCACTAGAAGATTAAAGAAAACAATGTTAGAGATTTGTTCTGACCTTTTTTGATAAGATATATGTATCACAATGTATCACAATATTATATTGCCTACATGGGTCTTTTCTAGTACTTGTTTGAGGAAGGGCAGGGTTGTTGTTTTTAAATCTGATAATAGATTGTAATTGAAATGTTGTTTCTCTGTTCTAATCCAGAGGGGATACTTTTGTTTTGTCACAACCTAAGCAAAGATGACATGTTCTCAGATCAATGTCATCCACAAGTACCGTATAGTTCTGAGGGAACTTCCTGTTCCTTCATAAACAACAATTCAACTCAAGAATGTTTCCAAATACATTATTATCTCTTGGAACACTACATGCAACACCTACCTCAGCCATGATCTCAGTAGCCCTGACTTTCCTTTAGAAAACCAATCTTCCTTCTCCCAAGCGCCATGAAATTGCCCAAACAGTGTTTCCTAGGCATGGCTTTGTAAGAGGATCTGATCCAACAGAACTGACCTTTAGAGTGGCAAACAACAACAGTTCTTGCTTTCAAATGCCTTGGTCGTGCCTTCCACCGCCTTTGTACATATGGCAGAGACACCCACATAAGAAAACGATGTGGCAGCCGAGCCAAGAAAGTAGATACTATAAATGTTGAAATCCGCTCATTAGTTGTTTTTTTTAGTACATTCTTATGGTTCTGCTTCTTCCATATCAAGTCTCATGAGGCTGTTATTGAGGGAAAGAGGGAGAGGCATGCTAATTGTGGCTTTGTTGGAAACGATCCACCTTCTTCCTGAGTGTTTATTTTTTGCATGTGTTGTGTATTTTCCTATCAATTTACATTGTCCCCATTACATTTAGAACTAGCTGCTTTTGTTTATGGCAAAACAGATGAATGCATGCATTGCTTTAGGATGCTTAGGGCTAATCCTGCGTTGAGCAGGGGGTTGGACTAGATGGCCTGTATGGCCCCTTCCAACTCTATGATTCTATGATTCTATGATTGGGAGAGGGGAGCACCATACCTTGTTTGGGACAAGACTCAGTATTAGAATGAGTGAGTGCAGTGTGATAAAATATGCCCACATCTGTAACCACTCCTGTGGAGTGGTATTAATAAAGTGCTAAGGGCAAGTTGGGAGGAGAAAGGGTTGGGCGCCGTCCATGATAAAAACTCAGAGGGGCGAATCAGGAGCCAGTTTGGTGTAGTGGTTAGGAGTACGGACTTCTAATCTGGCATGCCAGGATCAATTCTGCACTCCCCCACATGCAGCCAGCTGGATGACCTTGGGCTTGCCACGGCACTGATAAAGCTGTTCTGACCAAGCAGTGATATCAGGGCTCTCTCAGCCTCACCCACCTCACAGGGTGTCTGTTGTGGGGAGAGGAATGGGAAGGCGACTGTAAGCCGCTTTGAGCCTCCTTCAGGTAGGGAAAAGCGGCATATAAGAACCAACTCTTCTTCTTCTTCTTCTTCTTCTTAGTCAGGTTTATGGTCATCAGCCCCACGCACCCCCCTTGGTGGATAGTGGACGAATTTAGTTATATTCAATCTGCTGCTTCTCAACATCTTGGGATTGTTGTAGTTGGTCTTAGTGGAATTATATTGGGGTTTTTATACATATTGTAACCCACCACAAGTTATTGAGAGTGGTGGGCAAGAAATCTAAATTTAAATATAATAATAATAATAATAATAATAATAATAATAACAATAACAACAACAACAACAACAACAATAATAATAATAATAAGTCACCAACTTCACATCAGTTCTGAGTCAACCTCTTCTGCTCTGAACATTGAGAATGGCTCCATGATGTGACCTAGTACATCTTATGTTCACCACATTACATATCTGCACAAAATCGGCAAGACCTCTTCACACATTTTCATATTAAAATGGTGATCAAACAGGATTCTGAAGTGAATGTGACACCCCTCCTCCCATAAAATGGGTTTATCAACAGCCAGGATTTTTTTAAAGTCCTATTCCTTTAATAGAAGCTTAATGGGATGTTATTTTCCTCCTTGCCATGAAAAACTTCAACTGCCATTTCTACACATTAAGGCTCCATTAAAGGGACATGGCATTTTCCCCTCCAGGTTGTTGGGAACTGTAGCAAAAGGTAATCATTTTTCTCCATGAAGAAGCCTGCAGCACTGTGTTTCAATGTGACCTGACCAAAGTAAATAATGTCCTAACATTTTATTATATGAACGGTGACAGAACTTCACTGTGTCAGCCTGACATTTGTTCCTACCCTCCAGAAGCACAGAGTGGTCTTTAGAGCACTTGACCTTTATCTCCTTTGTTTCTCTCATTTGTGTCTGGGGGAGGGGCAATGGATCTTCCGGCACCTGAAGCTATTGTTAGAGAAGATCAAGGATTTGTCTTGCCCTGAGAGATGGTTGCAAAAGTTGTCCTGACTTTTTTCATGCAGTCTTTTTTGGTTGCTTTACTTAGCTGCTTAATGACTTAGTGGCAGAACTCCAATAAAAAATAAATAAAAAGAAACAAGTGCTAAAATATACCTAAATATCCATGTATCATTTTAGTTGATGAATTGTTACTTGATTCTCAAATTAGTTTCCTGAACATAGAGGCATGTCAGTTATCCATGTTTTCTTATTTCTAATAATAATAAAAAAGGGACCAAGCCCTATGAAGATAGGTTGAGGGACTTGGGAATGTTCAGCCTGGAGAAAAGGAGGTTTAGAGGGGACATGATAGCCCTCTTTAAGTATTTGAAAGGTTGTCACTTGAAGGAGGGCAGGATGCTGTTTCTGTTGGATGCAGAGGAAAGGACACGCAGTAATGGGTTTAAACTTCAAATACAACGATATAGGCTAGATATCAGGAAAAAAATTTCACAGTCAGAGTAGTTCAGCAGTGGAATAGGCTGCCTAAGGAGGTGGTGAGCTCCCCCTCACTGGCAGTCTTCAAGCAAAAGTTGGATAGACACTTTTCTTGGATGCTTTAGGATGCTTTGGGCTGATCCTGTGTTGAGCAGGGGGTTGGACTAGATGCCCTGTGTGGTCCCTTCCAACTCTATGATTCTGTGATTCTGTGATTCTAATGTAGGAAATGAGGGGAGCATTCTATGTGAAAGTCCTATTGCTACTGTATCAACAGCCACACCAGCAATGGAGAAATCACACAAGCTTATCCCAATGTGCAAAGTACCTTGTTAATGGCCAAGTGTAGAGTGCCTTGAAAGAGGCAGATGTAACTGACTCACGGAATCAAGAATGTGTCACAAACTTCCTTCTAATTGTCTTTACTCTCTGCTCTTTAGAAAATCATGCAGTTGGGACTGCAGACTACTGAATATTAATTCTGTTTTCACAAGAACTGAAGCAAACAACCTCAGACTTGTACTAGGTGAGGATTTCGTATTTGCAATTTGATATTTAGGACACATGGTACTTTGGTCAAGCATATAATTTGATGCACTTTAAGAATCATTATGGAGCATGCCTCTTCATTCATCATGTCTCCTGCTGCGTTGTCTCAAGTAGCTCACCTATTATTGAAATAAGACAGAAGAGTGCTATTCCTCTGTCATCGTGGCCATTGCAAAGTGACCTCCTTTTGGTGCAGATGGAAAAGGAATATTTTATCCTCACCCCCCTCCCTTTTTTTTTTGCTAATGCTATTTTGTAAAAAGTCCATGAAAGGGGGGGGGGCAACATACAGAAAGAAATGCACAGTTCCACAACTTTCTGATTGACATTATAATCTAGAAGCTACAATATCAATTCTAGACTTAACACTCAAAAATTACTTACAGCATACACAATTTACAAAAGGAAATAGCCAAATTGGAGATTTAATGCTACAAGAGAAGGGAGTTCTCATTTTCAAGAAACAGTTTGCCAGGAGCAGGCAGTGAGGGCCTATGAAGGCCAGATTCCATCCTGACCGGGTTGGCCCATCTAGAAGATGGAGCTACTGCCAGCACCAGAACACAGCACTGGGTAGGGCATCCAGAACAGGAAAAGTTCTAGATTATGGGGGCAAAGACCATACCTAGCTGCCACAGGACCACAGGAAAGAGGCCCAACCTTGAAGGACTTTTACCTGACCAGATATGGGACACAAAAATACAAACATAACCTTACAAATGGATTGAGGCTTTCCCAGAAGGGGCAAGAAAGTGCTAGGGGTGCGCATTCATAGAATCATAGAAGCACAGAGTTGGAAGGGACCTCATGGGTCATCTAGTCCAACCCCCTGCACTATGCAGGACACTCACATCCCAATTGCTCATCTACTGTCACCTGCTACCCCTTTGCCTTCACAGAATCAGCCTCTCGGTCAGATGGCTATCTAGCCTCTTTTAAAAAATTTCCAAAGATGGAGAAATTACCATCTCTTGAGGAAGTCTGTTCCACTGAGAATCCGCTCTAACTGTCAGGAACTTCTTCCGGATGTTTAGATGGAATTTCTTTTGAATTAATTTCATCCCATTCGTTCTGGTCTGTCTCTATGGGGCAAGAGAGAACAATTCTGCTCCATCCTCCATATGGCACCCTTTTAAATACTTGAAGATGGTTATCAGATCCCCTCTCAGTCGTCTCCTCTCTAGGCTAAACATTCAGTATGAGCTAAATAAATAAATAGCAAAAAATACCTTTAAGTTTGTTTTTGTTTTGTTTTGTTTTTTGCTATTTTTTCAGATGGATATAGTTTCAGGCTGAATTTTGGCCATCCAAAATGACTGAGCTCAAAAAAATCCCAAAATATTCAGGATTTTCTGGGATGGCTGCATAGTCAAATTTCAAAGGCATCTAAAAAGGTTGCAGTCCCTTTAAATGCCTTCAACTCATCACTTGCATAAAACATGTAAAAGGATATATATATGCCTTTTGCAAACAGTGACAAAACTCCAAAAGTATATATAATCCCCACCACTCTCAAAGCCACTCCGACTCATGGCGGTTTACTATAAAAGAATAAAAGTACAATACAATATAATAAAAATACAATGTGACCCCCTAGACAGAAATGATAATAAACCTTGATGGTGGGGAACAGCCTAAAAAGTCCACCTACTCCCCCAATCAATCCCCAATAGCCACCATCATCCTCAGGTGAAGAATCTATGGCCAGTTATCAAAGGCAGTGCCTCTACAGGCCTCTATAGGGGCCTGTAAAGGGAGGGACCCAATCTTCCTGGCCTGGCCTCAAACAAATGCCTCACAGAAGAGCTCCATCTTGCAGGCCCTGTGAACATTGACAACTCTGTCAGGGCCCTTAGCTCTTCTGAGAGCTCATTCCACCATGTTGGGGCCAGGACTGAAAAGGCCCTGGCCCTGGTCGAGGCCAGTCAAACCTCCCGGGGTCTGGTGACCACCAACAAAGTGGAGAGCCCTGTGGGGGGCAGGAGACAAACAGTCCTTCAGATAAGTATGGCCCAGGGAGTGGATGGCCTTAAAGGTAAGAACCAAAACCTTGAACCTGATCTGGAAGCCAATTTGTAGCCAGTACAGCTGCCCCAGCATGGGCTGGACATGTACCCTCCAAGATGATCTTGTGATGACCTTCCATTGAAAGTTGGAGGATAGGGCCACCAATCTTTTTTTTTAACTTTGAAAGCTTTTTAAGGAGAGATACCAGCAGCTATGCTGCAAATTTGGTGCCTCTAGCTCAAAACACAGCCACCCCAGAGCCCCAGAAACCCCCAGATTGATTCTTCATTGATTATAATGTTCCCTATAGCAGTGGTCCCCAACCTTTTTATCACCAAGGACCACTCAACACCGGGGACCACTCACCGGGGACCACTCAACACCTTTTACTGAGGCCCGGTGGGGGGGTAGTTTACTCCTCTACTCTCAACTACTGCCCTAACGCTCTCTGATTGCTATGGTAATGTTTAAACATCCCTTCAAAATAAGATATAGACACGCCACAACAATGAACATAAGGAACATTTTATTTTCATGGAAATTTTAACTCATGACAATGACAAATCAATGGGAACCCTGAGCTTGTTTCTCTGCAACAAGATAGTCCCATCTGGGAGTGATGGGAGACAATGACACCCGAAGTGTGTTGTAAAGGGCCGGGGGGGATGAAGTAAAGGGCCGGAGGGGGAGAAGGCGTCCTTCGGGGCCCACCTCCAATTAGTCGAAGGACCACATGTGGTCCGTGGCTCACAGGTTGGGGATCGCTACCCTATAGGGTATAAATAAGCCCCCAAATGTTGGGATACCTGAAGAATTACCTAATCCAAATACTATACAGATCTTGGGATTTGGGAATATCATGAAATATTTATATTTTTCAGGTTCAGTATATGAGAATCCAAAGAAATTCCTTTTTGTTCTCCATATATCTGGACATTTGTGCTTCTCAAGCAGGCAGCAGAGAAGTTTTACATTTTCTCTGTAACAACATAGAGGAGTAATAAATAATATACTAGCAGCAGTTTTCTGGAATGCAGGGGTGGTCCAAGCCAATGGGCAACTGAGGCACCTGCCCTAGTAGATGGGGATCCATCTATGTCCCATCTGAATGGAGGGGGGAGAAAAGAAGGGTAAATTTAACTACCGCTCACACCTTCTAGCAATGTCGCAGTGGTTCACTATCTGTTTCACATGGGAAAGCATCCCTTTCTTGGTCCCTGTCAGGGGAAAGCAGGTGAATAGCATTGATTATGGGTACCCATCCTGGACTTTTGGCCAGGTCCTTCAAATTCCTAAGATTGCTCCTGCCAATATGAGTGTGGTTCTTTAGATACAGAAACTTGTGGCACAGCTGGTTGACATAGCCATACACGATCAAGTTTAGCTGCCATGTATCACTTTTGTACATCTTATCACATATACCCAATGAACATTAGAAGAGAGACAGAGTTTATCAAGTAGCCTGTGATATAGCAATGCGGATGGTGGTATCTGGCATTTACACTTAACAGTGGTAAAGTCCTCAGATTTTTTTTACCCCTCCGAGCTGTGATTGTATTATTGTCCTTTTAATTTTGATGTTTCCTTGCCTTCTCAAAAAGTTAAATTCTGAAAATGAAATCTGTTACTACAATAACGACTGCTTCTACTACTTTTATCTAGGAACCGCCAGAATTTTTGCAAATTAGCAAAGAGTGCAAAAATACATGGACAAAAAGCAACACAATGTTAAAATCTAATATTTCCCCTTTCCCCCCTATGTTATTGCTTTCTTTCTGTAAGGTATAAAGACTGCCAGGGGCATAAAATGGAAATGGTACTGAAGGTTCCCCAAACCTCTAACTGCCACTGTATGCTGAAAGTTATCACACCAAATTACGGCAGAGGCAGTGGTAAGCAGTGTTAACAGCAGAGAGACACCGGCATCCTATTTTTCAGCTGCAATTGAATTATTGCCACGTTAGTCATAATGTAATGTTACACAGCTGGTACAAAGCTGCATAACATGAAAAGCGTACTTTAATAGGAACATTCAATGCCAGAAATGATATGGTGTTGTTATGAAGTGACTGTGCTATAACTTCAAGAAGTCTTTTGTTTTAAGCTTGCTTTTTGCCACACATTTAGTAGATGGCCTTAGAATGGCCATTCATCTCTACTTAAAATGCCATCTGTAAAATGGGGGATAATAATACTCTCCTACCTTGTAGATTTGTGGAAAGTATTACTGCAGTGTCACATTTAACAGTGTCAGTCTGTGCTGAGTATTATAACACAATATATATTTTCCAAATGGGGTACACAAATAACAGTCAAACTACAATAGTAATGATGTAGCTTGAGTTGTCTGGTCATTACTTAGAAGGCATGAACCTTTTATTGCATGACTTTGATGGTGGGTCAGATTTCAACTGATCCCGAGGCAGCAGAGATCTGTTCATCAGGAGGTGGAAGGTGGACTCTATGATGTTATGTACCCCATTGGAGTGCCTTTCTCCCCTAAACCCTACTGTCATTAGGCTCCATCCCTCCAATCTCCAGGTATTTCCTAAATGGTGTCTGGTAAACTTAGCTTTCAGTCTAGTGCATTTGCAATATCTGTTAGCATATTTAAAGGACAAAGCCTTCCACTGGTATTGGCATTCTTCCAAATTAATACCAACCCAAATATAAAATTGTGCCTTATTTATATCAGACTCTTCCATTCACTTCTGCATACCATGTTTTACTTTTAAAGATGCCGCAAGCAGGTCTTCGAAAAGGTGGGATATAATTGTTTAAAAAAAAGGGGGGGGGGCACAAATAAGATTAGAGCGCTTTTCCTCCCTTGGTGCTTTTTGAAATTAGATTGCTTTTCCACACTGATGTTTCCTATGTAGATCCTTTCCAAACCTTGCCTTACCTTGCCTCCCTTGGCTTGGCATTCTTTGGTCCCCTAGTATCTAGCATCTCTAAGACTGTTTACGCATTGGAGTTTTCATGCCAGGCTACAAGCTGGAGTTTTCATTGTGGCAGGTTGCCCCACCTCTTCCTGCGCCCACATGGGGGAAACATTTGGCCCCGTGCACCTCACCCGCCCCCGATTTGTACACCTGCATGGGAGCTGGGGCAGTGAAGTTCCAAGTGCTAAACAGTCTAAGAGCCATGCAGAGGGGAAGAACAATAGGTGGGAAATTAGAAACCCATCCCATAGGTTAGGAGTTAGCTTTTTCAAAAAGCTACAGGTTATTCCTTACCCTTTTACATTGTGGCAGATGGCAAATTGTATCACGATTGACAGATCCATGGCTGTCATACCTAATTTGCCCCTAACTCACCCATATAGCCCACTGAAGTGAATAGGACTTGCCAACAGAACACGTTGATGACAAGTCTGAAGAATGGCTCTATAGTATGAAGGTTCAGGGAAATAATTTGCTTGTTCCATAATAAAATAGTGAAATAAACATGTAAAACACCCCTCTGCCCTCCTCCACAAGAACAGCTTAGGAATTTGGAGCTGATGTTCTGTGAAATTAAGGGCACAGGGACTTTGGGCAACCTTCCTCCCTCCCTTTCTTAATATTTCTAAATAAATTAGGGGACAAAAAAGACTATGAAGTTCAAGAACTTCAAGAACATATTGATTCTGATAGATAAGTTTTAATGTATTAGCCATTGGCCTTCACAATGCTATCAAATCTACAGAGTATAAAAAACATGAGATAATAAACATTAGATTCTAAAATCACAAGACTAAAATTGACAAATACATACAGAGGCAGAGTTAAAACTTATTAGGACAACACAATTAGTTTACATAGTTAGACCTAATCTTCTTGGTGGCAAGAGCAAATAGGGCAACTCTGTTGGAAATATGCGGATTGGTATCTGATAACAATAGGATTAAATAGATTTCACTATGCCCCAAGCAGTGGGCAAAAGTTTATTGATATATTTAGTCCTCGGGTCGTTGTACAGAGGCCAGTCCAGAATATAATGAATAAGGTCCTGAATTACCTCCACATCACAAAAACAAAGATGATCTGACACACAGATATGGACATTATGTACAAACTGAGCAAAAGAAGGGCCGGCATACAACCCTTTTTCATGCCTCTTTGGACAGGTATTTCATTGGTTGGAGCACCGGAAATCCCTACCTTGATTCTTTCCGTGGTCTTTAGATGGAATTATCTAATTAGATAGACTAAACGAGCATCAGCCTCCAGATTCAGGAGCCTCTGCCAGAGCCTTTCCCTGTCCAGGGAGTTGAATGTTGTGGAAAGATCAACAAAAGATCAACAAAAGCTGTATATAGCACCTTTGTGGGGCCTTTCATGGCTGAGGAGGTGAGATGGTACATGAAAGACACCCCTCTGCCCCCCCCCACACACACAGCATAGGGATTTGGAACTGATTTTCTGTGAAATTAAGGGGCACAGGTGCTCTGGGCAACCTTCCTCCCTCACCTTAATATTTCTAAATAAATTAGAATGGAAGGCTCCAATTCCTTCTGGAGATTTACTGTTTTGAGGATATCTGTTAGAGAATAGGGGTCTCAGACTGCAGTCAATCATCCTCACCTGGGGCCACACGGATGCAAAGGCACATTAGCTCCCAATGCTTTTTAACATTCAGCAACAGTGTTAACTTGTTTGTTTCCCATGTGTGGAAAATGTCAACAAATGCCACCCAACATCTTCCGTTTCCCTTTATTGCATTTCGACATGCTGTTTGATAAACACAGACAAGCAGCAGCTCAATTAACAAGAAAAGCTTTTTTGTCCAGAAATGTGTGCTGGGTAGGGTTGCCAGCTCTGGATTCAGAAATTCCTGGAAATTGGGGGCAAAGCTAGCAAAGGCAGCGTTTGGGGAGGGGAGGGAGCTCAGCAGAGATGTGATACTGTACCAGGGGTGGCCAAACTGTGATTCTCTGGATGTCTATGGATTACAAGTACCATGAGCTCCTGCCAGCATGTACTGGAGAGCAACAGTTTGGCCATCACTTCTGCATAGACTCTTCCCTGCAAAGCTTCCATTTTCTCCACTGGGACTGATCTCTAATCTGGAGGTCACTTGTAATTCAGGAGGATTCCAGGTCTTACTTAGAGGTTGGTGACCCTAATTGCTGCAGATAGAATTTGTTAGTTTTTCGTAAGGAATAAGGTAAAGTTTCAGAATATAGGTTTGAATTAGTTTCTGGATTAGAAATTTAGCTTCTGGAAATATTTCTGGGACAGACCCACTAGGACCTTAGCCTGTTTTATAAATACCTGGAATATAGCTACATTGGGGTTTCAGTGATGTCTGGAAATGCCCAGTTTCAAATGATGTTAACCTTAGCATAGTCCATAGAATGTCCTGTGAACTGTAGCCCGCTCTGCTCACAAGCTCCACCCACCAGGAGCCTCGGCCATCCTGCCCATTGTCTCATGTTACTGCCTGGAATGACAGTAGGATACTTTTTAAAAAGTCATTGAGCCAATGGTGTGAGAACCCGGGCGACGGCGGGGGGGGGGGAGCTACTGAAACTTTATCTCCCTAACAATTCCTCTCAGAAGTTCAGCCACCAAAGTTATACAAGAAAAAGAATTCCCATGAGTGTTTAGGAACTGGCACATGTAGCTGAGGTACCATTTTGAAGATGCTTAGAGGAGCCGCTGACACCTTTCCTGGTGCCTGCCAAGATTCTCACAAAATGAGTGGGACCAAGTTGGGCTTTTAACCAGCAGGGCTTCGATTGGCCACAGGAGATCTGATTGACTGGGTGGGGGTTTTAAATTGCTTTGGCAGCAGCTGCCCCCAACAAAAAGCTCTTATAACAATATATTAATTTAAAAGGCATCATTTAAAATAGGTCTTCTGCCTGAAGAGTTACTATTAGAGTTATGCAGCCTCACTCCCTGACAATTTATAGTTGGCTCAGCCTCCAGCGGTAGATATTTTGTGGTTGTGTATGCCGATTACCATGTGTCAGAAATCCAAAGCTCAAAAAGTCTAGGAACCCCAGGGCTACCCTAATATGAATTTAAGCTTGTAATAACAAGTAGGCCACATTCACACTGGCACCTGTCTAGTGTACATGTGTCTCCTTGACCATACTATGAACATTCCAGCTTAAAATTATCATATTTATCATATTCATGGTGAGAGCTTGCCCTGAGGAAAACACTGCATTGATGCATGAACTCTTTCTTCAGCATTTTCCCCTAGCAACCTCACTATCTCCTTTCCTCAGAAATTTTACACATTTTATAGTAAAAAGTCCATTAGAGATTTATTATGCTATTTATGTCATATGTGAATGTAGTTAATACAAAAGAGATATCAGATGCACATTGTAGGCAATTGAGATTTTACATTTTCATTGTATTCTAATTAGACTCACTAAAAGAAAATTAAAGGCAAATCTGGGCATAGCCACCGTGGAATCCCAAAGGAAGCAAAAAGACTTTCAATAAGCATGGCACATTTTCTCAAGGGAGAGCAACGTTTGCATATCCCTAGGTTGCTGCTGAATGCTGCCTAAAGCCAAACTGAAGATGAATGCTGGGTTCTCACTCTGGTTAGTTGTATATTGAATTCAAGGAAGCTAAATGCATTTTAATCAGCAGAGGAAAAAATTGGGATGCCTAGATTGCTCATATATATTTCATGTATGGCCAGCTTCATGTATGGTCTGCCCCTTCAGCTTGCCCCCGCCTTCTGTTTTGCGGATACCTCAGTTGTACCTGGAGCAGAGCTTGGCTGTATCAAGGCTTTTGTTTTGTTTTTTTTTCCTGTGTTTGCCTGTAAGATGCTGCCCTCCAGACAAGTTCTCTTAAGGCAAAGAGTGAGGAATGAAAGCTCAGGGACCGTTGGAAGGCAGCAAATTGGCAACACTGTCAAAACGGGAGGGCATTCGCAGCGAGCGTTTGCAGCTCCTCTGAGCATTTTGCCCTGTGATTAATCTCCTGTGTGCCCTTGATGAGCACTGGGGGGACTATGCAGAGGCATAAATCGCTCTCTCACTCAGGGATGGATCCCAAGCTGCAAGAAGCCTCAGGTGTCACTATATATTTCATGGAGTGGGCAGCAGCTTCAAGAAACTGTCTGACCTGGCAATGATAAAGAGCAGAGCCTTCTTTAGCCTTCCTCTAATGAAGCAGGGAGGGTGTCAAAAAACAACCCCTGGAAAGCCTTGGCCCCTAAAGTACTGGCAACTTATCATCCAAGCATTTTTTTTTCCTTTTTACTCCCTGGCAAAACAGCTGCAAAGCCCAAGCCTCTGAAGAATACAGCCACAGCAGTGTTATTTTTGCCTGTGAGTTAAGTTGATTCGCAGCCATGTCTGGCTGGGTTGTCTTACTGGACTGGAGTGTCTAATTGGCTTCAGACTTGGGTCAGGTTTACACAGGCATACAGGAGAATGAGGTGGCAGAATAGGCTGCACCACTGCAGGTCACAAGGAGCAGATGCCTGTTGTGATGGTTCTTTGGTATAGCCCCCCTCCCCCCTCCCCAAATGCAAATAGAAAACTGGCCCTGAAGAAAGAGTGCCATGTTTCTTTGCTTTCTGTACTGGATTTCTGTTTTCAGGGATTCCTGTTTTCAGGGTGAATCTCTGTGATCCTTTTGTCTGAATGGGTATGAGGGTCATCAGCCTCCAGGTGGGTGCTGGAGTTCTCCTGGCATAACAATGGCTCTCTAAAGGACAGAGATCAGTTCCCCTGAAGAAAAGAGCCGTTCCAAATGGCATCCCATCCCAAACTGACTGCCTTCTGCTTCACAGATTCTGGCATCCCCAGAGACTTCCTCCAACTCTCCAGGATTTTTCCAAGTGGGGGTTGGTAACCCTGTGTGATACTGTCCATTCTACAGCCTCAGCATTTTACCCTCCCATTTCCAGGTCGTTCTCCTGCATGCATAAATCAAGACTGGGTTTGGTCACAACAAGGCCACATCAAGGTGGTGATGTTTGTAGTATGGTCTCCTAGCTCAGTGGTCCCCAACCCCCCGGTCCGGGGACCGGTACCGGTCCGTGGATCAGTCGGTACCGGGCCGTGGCTCCTCCCTGTCCTCCTCCCAGGCTGTTGCCTCGGGGCTGCCCTGCCACTCTACTGCCGGCTCACCTTTGGTGCTCTCCGGCGGCCGCCATGGCTGGGGCTCCCCCTCAATGTGGCACTGCATGGGCGGTGGGAACTCAGGGGTGCCAGCAGGAAAACAAGTGGAGCAGGGGCTCAGGCAGCGGCAGTGACGTCCCTCGGTAAAAGACTACCCCCCCCCGGGCCTCAGTAAAATTGTCAAGCGTTGACCGGTCCCCGGTGATAAAAAGGTTGGGGACCACTGTCCTAGCCCATACAAGGTTTTATATGTTTGATTCAATGAAAGGATTAAGAAAGACCCAAGTGAAATGTGACACTGAAGGTGTAAGACAGAAGGGTTCCCTTGTAAGGTTTCACATGTTCAGTAGCACACTTGAACCAGGAAATCTGTACCTTCTACTTATTATGCTGGTGTGTGTATGTGGTGTGGGGGATATATACGATCAAAGAGCCTGGCATACTACTTCATTCATAACCAAAATATATTTGCTGGGGGACGGGCAATTTTTTGTAACGGGCAGTGACCTGAGGCTGTGTGCTTGGCTGCTGGCTGCCAGCCCGGCCTCACCAGGGACACAATTGCTTTCCTCCCCCCTCCCTAGGACACAAGGCCCCCTCTTCCCCTCTCAAAAGGGTGCATGAGCCCTGCCACTGATTCCCACCCAGGGCCACTAAAAAGCCACCATTGAAGGTGGCAGGTATACGAGCCAGGCCGGGCACAGGGACTCAGATGATAACCATGGAGTTTGTGCTGCAGCAGCTACCACTGCCACCCCAGCTGCCTCCTCCCCCTCCCATGAAACAGGTGTCTGACTGCAGCAGCAACAACTTGTAGCAGCAGAGCTTGGCACTAGAGTCCAAGGTGGGTGGCCACTACCACTGCCCTGTGTGCACTCATTGGCACCTGCCTTGCACCAACACCAGCGTTATCACCATACCATAACTTACCTGCCCAGCCCTGCCACCTCTTGCTCACTGTTGCCACAACTACAAAGCAAGAGGATAGGTACTGAGTGGGTAGGGCATGGCGACAAGCCTGCTACCCATACAAGTTGTTTTTGTGTTCATACATGCATTTCAACTGGTGCTTCAGTTCACAATATACACCACTATACTTTGTACTTCTACCCATAGACTCATGTCCTCTCTCTTTGATCTCTCTTTTTTTTTGCGGGGGGGGGGGGGATCTGCAAGATCTGCAGGGTGCATGATTGAGAAGTATATAAAAAGTGTCCTGTAGAAGATGAGATATATATTTAGTAAAATTAGATTAGCAAAATTAGCAAAATCATCTTTTCCCAATGTTCTCATTGCTTGCCTCCAGAACAGCAGTTGAACAGAAGAATGACAGCACAGAACAATTAGACTCTTAGCTAGGTCTCTTTCTCCTCTTTCTATATAAAGATGTTTTCCCTCTTCATAATAAATTATTTTATTCTTTTAAGTGGCTAGGTGCTTTCTTCTCTTGCATCTTTAAACTCTAACTATTATTGCTACTGATCAAGAGCCACCCACTGTCACCTCCCCTGCCCTTTGTATTAGTACACTATTGTCAGCACTGCGGTGCTCTTGTAAATAGATTTGGGCAGGGCAACTGTACTATGAAAGGGGCTTGTGTGAAGAAAGGCCATTGGCAACACTTTGTGCCCACTGTCAGAGTGTCCCATCTTCCTAGTACCAGTACTGCATTACGAAACTAATTTTGTAATTGTCAAGATTGTGTTCTAAAGGCTGGTTTGAGCCAATTGTTTACCTACAGTTGACCACTGAGTTTAGCTATGGTTAATTATGAAAGCCAGCCTGGTGTAGTGGTTAGAGTGTGGGGCCATGATCTGGGAGACTGGTTTGAATCCCCCCTCTCATGGAATATTGCTGGGACAGTCGCATGTTCTCAGCCTAACAAACCTCACAGGGTTGTTGTGAGGATAAAATAGAGAAGAGGAAAATGATATAATCAGGTTTGGATTCCCATTGGGAAGAAAGGGAAAACATGAATTCAGTAAGAAAGAGAAAGAAGGAAGAAAAGTCCAAAGGCACATGACAGAAGCTCTGCGCACAGTCACAAAGGCTGACCTCTGTGCATGCCTAGAATATAATCTGCACAGAGTTTATGCATGTATATTCAGTGAAATCAATCACCAAAACATAGTTTATCTACAAAATGTATGCATGTAGGCTCTTAGATCTTACAGAACTTTCCTTATTCCACTAATGTAGGTCTTTCTTTCAGTGACCTTCTGCTGATGCAAGTCTCTTCTACCAGTCCAGCTTTCTTTGCACCAACCGATGTAGGGTTACTAACCTCCAGGAATAGCTGGAGATCTCCTAGCACTCTATGCTAGGAGACTCTATGGCAACATGGCACATAGAAGCCCCTCCCCCCAAACTTCACCCTTTTCAGGCTTCACCCCCAAATCTTTAGGAATTTCCCAACCTTGAGCCAGGTACCCTAAACAGAAGACACCAAAGTTTGTGGGAAGTTATAGAAGCTGCTCTGAGTTTTTGCTGGGACTGATTAGAAATAATATTTGAATTATGTGGTGAGAATAGGACTGCCAACCTCGCAGTGGCATTTGGAGCTCTTCTTGGATTACACCTGATCTCCAGACTACAGAGATCTGTTCCCCTGGAGAAAATAGCTGCTTAGGAGGGTGGACTCTATGGCATTGTACTCCACTAAGATCCCAACACACACACCCCTCCCCAGGACTGTGTGCATAGAATAGAAACCCTCAAGCTTTCCATTTTCCCACTGGGAGTTGAGCATCTTCTGCCCCAGCCCATGTTGCCCACTGGTACTCTGTAGGCCAACAGGAAAGGCTGAAGGACTTGGGGATGTTCAGCCTGGAGAAGAGGTGGTTGAGAGGGGACATGATTCCTGTCTAAGTATATGAAAGGTTGTCATGTAGAGCAGTGGTCTCCAATCTTTTTATCACTGAGGACCACTCAACGCCGGGGACCACTCAACGCCTTTTACTTAGGCCCGGTGAGGGGGTACTCTCTACTCTCAACCACTGCCCTAGCGCTCTCTGATCGCTATGGTAATGTTTAAACATCCCTTCAAAATAAGATACAGACAGCCACAACAATTAAGTGTGTTGTAAAGGCCTGTGGGGGGTGGGAGAAGGCCCACCTCCAATTAGTCGAAGGACCACATGTGGTCCGCGGCCCACAGGTTGGGGATCACTAATGTAGAGGAAGGCAGGGAGCCGTTCCTTTTGGCAGCAGACGATAGGACCCATAGTAATGGGTTTAAACTATTTGGAGAACAATATCGGTTAGATATTGGGGGCGGGGGAGGAATTCACAGTCCGTGTTGTTCAGTAGTGGGATTGACTGCCCAAGGAGGTGGTGAGCTCCCTCTCATTGGTAGTCTTCAAGCAGCATCTGGACAGATACTTATCCTAGATGTTTTAGGCTGATCCTGCACTAAGTACGGGGTTGGACTAGATGACCTGTATGGCGCCTCCCAATTCTATGATTCTATGAGTCTAATGGAAATAATCAGTGTCAGACAACAATGTTGTGTCATTTCTAGGGACATAATATCATGCCTTTATAAGAATTGATGGAAACTTTGTGGTAAAACCACACAGTCATGATCCTGTTGCTGAATACCAAATGATGGTATAACTCCTTGTTGCACTCTGCTGTTTGCACACAGAGCCAATATATTATTTGAAGATTGCCACCAGCATTATTCCCTTTTCATTGATGGTATCTGGTACCTACACAGAGGGCAAAAACAGCTCCTTAAACTCGACCGAGAAGGCATCAGCTCCTATACTAATCACTTGATAAACAACATCTACCTACTTCTACATCCTTCATGCTGTGACAATGAGAATTGAGGTTCACACACTGGATTGGCGTGAAGAATGTGGGTGAGCACTGGCCTTCTTTCCTCACACTGACAAAGTGACCTCATCTGAATTTGTCTAGCTTCAGTTTCCTGCTGCTGAACACAAGTATATTTTTTTGTCTGAAAGACTAAAGGTCAGACTCCTTGGCTTCATTACTCACATCTGACAATTAAACTGCCTGAGACTTTTCTGAAAAGGGAAATACCCCTGCAAGGTTAAAGACTGCAGATTACATGTGCCATCCATTGTCTTCAGTAATAGGCCTTTTGATACTATTTCTTCACATTTCTTCTCTGTTCCGCTGCTCCCCAGGAACAAATATCAATTGCAAATCAGCATATCTGACATAACAACTAAGGTTAGGCAAGACAGTGACATTTGTTCAATACCACAGTAGGCCCCAATTATTCCAAATTGTGCCACTGACGTTGTTTCCAAAATGGACAGTCAATGCCAATGCAAAAAGTTTAGTATTATATCCAAGGCCAAGTAACTAGGCAAAAAGCAGTGTGAAAAGGATTTTAAAAAAAGAATTCAGGTCATTGTGCTGTTTTTATGAAAGGCAGTATATTGTGGTTGAATTATAATCAGGGAAACCTTGGTTCAAATCCTCATTTTGAAATGAAGTTCACTAAACCAATCTCAGAATGCTAGCATACTGAGTACATAACGAAAATAGGCTTGTGGGTTGGTAGTATTTCTGGTTTGGATGCCAGCCTCCAGGTGACACTTGGGGATCCCCTGGAATCACAACTCCTCTCCAGACTAAAGAGATCAGTCCATACCTGAAAATGAATGCTTTGAAGGTTGGATTATGTGACCTTGGACCCCATTGAGGTCCCTGTTCTCCTCAGGCTCCATCTGCAAATCTCTAGGAATTTCCCAACCTGCTTCTGGCAACCCTATCCACCCCCACCCCACATCCTCCACTGCTGGCCAGGGAAGCCCTGACAACCCTAGTTTGTGGAAATATTTGCTGTGGAGCTGTGGGATATACTCAGAATCAATATTTTTTTCCTTCATCATTATTTTTGCTACAAACTTTTGTACATGAAGTTTGTAGAGGAACTGTTGTTAAGCCTCTTTCTGTGGGGCAGTGGGTGGGCAAGGGTCAAGAGAAGATTCTCAAACTCGTAGCTCTTGAGACTTATACTAGGAAGTCTGTCTTTTCTCTCACCTCCTGAGTGTCTAGATGAAGGTCAGAGACTGGAAAATTTGTCTACGGATGCAGAAATATGCTGAATTTTCTAGAATTGAGGGTTGCCCTTTAATATAGGCTAAACATGTGGAAATGGGTCTGGCATGAAACAGAGGTAAACAGCATCCCATGAAGCCTCTATTTACGTAGGAGATTTTGACTCAAAGTGTTGGCAGCCATACCTGTACATCATTTGTGTTGATCATCAGACATTTCGGGGGGGGGGATATATTGTGAGTAGAATTCATGAAATTAATGAATTTCAATCTACCTGTCAAAGTATGTACATACCTCTGGTGCATGTATGTTTTGAGTGTTTTGGCATCCTACCTTGTCTCGAATTGGTCAAAAGTTTTTCCTCATCTGCATCAAACCTGAGCAGAGAGATGTTCCTCATACATCCACCCCCCCAAAAAAAAACCATGTATAGTGCAAAGGTATAAGTGTTGAAGGCATCAAATCAGCAACTGATGGTCAGTCCCTCCCAACTCTCTGAAACCATGGAGCCATCAGTTGTTGATTTGGGTGCCTCCTTGGATCCTTGGCTAACTCAGAGTACTTGCTAACCTAATTAAACAAGCCCCTAACTCAAAAGAATCTTGCCCAACCCACTGAGGAACTTACTGCACTCTCAGGATCAGGCCAACTGGTTTAACCAAGTGCCACAATGACGTATGTGAGGCAGTCCGTTAAAAGTTCATTATCTCCTATATCTCATTATATCATATAAAGATATACACTAAGTCTGAACAGACAAACTATGTGACATAAGCTCATAGTACATTCACAGCATGTAACAACCACATTTAAGCCTTTCAATTACTCCTGCATAGGACAGCTTACAGTGAATATATAAGTGTACTCTGCTAAGCATTTAATCATTACAGTTGGGGCCCTTCTCAACTGTCCAGTAAACTCATGGATCCCATAGCTCCCTTGATCTCCAGGCTCAAGTGTCTGAGCTCTTGCCCGTATTATTTATTTAGAAGAAGTAGCAGAGCTGTTTTTATATGCCAGTTTTCACTACCCAAAGGAGTCCCAGAGCAATTTACAAACACCTTTCCCTTCCTCTCCTGACAACAGACACCCTGTGAGATAAATGTGGCTAAGGGAGTTCAGACAGAACCACTCTGCAAGGACAGCCTTTAAAAAACTAGAAGTAGCTCAAGATCACCCAGCTGGCTGCATGTGGAGGAATGTGGAATCAAACCCAGTTCTCCAGTTTAGAGTCCACTGCTCTTAACCACTACATCATGCTGGTGTATTTATACCTCCTTTTCTCCCCAATGAAAACTCAAAGCAAATCCTATCTTTATACCGCTGTCAATGTCACTGTATAAACATAAAAGGTTAAGGGGTAAGTGGGCGGAGAGTGGGCAGGGCTGGTCCAGGTGAGGGGCCAATCAGAAGGCGTGAAGCGCCTTCCAGTTGGGCCCTCACCAGCACAAGCCAGAGCTCTTCCCAGAAACTGAACCGACTGCCATAAGTACACAGTCCGGCTGCTCAGCTCACCGCCGGAGAGGGGGCCCAGGATGGCTTCCCTGGGGCCTGCTGAGCACACCTGCCGCCTCGCTGGCCCACTGGGTGTGCTCGCCGGCTGTACTATACTATATAATTTATTGTACCTTCCCATTCCTTGCCACTTTTTGGTCTGTTCTTTGCCTCTCCCACTTTTTCTTTTTGCTTGAAATATTAACTGTGTAGTAGTAACCAGGGTTGCTGTCTTCTAAATACATTGAGGTTAGAATGTTTAACCCTGCTTGGGGTTGTGCTTTGTAACAACAAGTCCAGTGGGGCAAGGATCCTGGCAACTGATCACCATTGATTACACAACTCTGCCCTACTTAATCAACAATGTGATCAATAGATGGGAAGGAAAAATCTCATGGAAAACTGTTTTGAGGAAATGCCAAGTGAAAAGGAACTGTGATGTCCAGAAGCTTCAGCTGGTTCTGGTGATCTTTGTGCAAGAAAACTTCCTCCTCTATCGTGCTTTTGATGTTAACCTCCCAAACACATACAAATTTAATTAAGAAGCAAGTTGTTTTTCTCCCTACAAAAACAGGAAATAAAATCTAAGCCAGTAACTGTGTGATAATCAATGTATATTGTGTCCCCACTGTATTTTTGTGCCTGGTGCTCTGCAACTGAGAATCCCACCATTCTGACCTTAATTTCCCCCCCCCCCCCAATAAACAGTTTTTCTTTGGTCTTCTCAAAGTTTTTCTTCTTTTTTTGTATGACAGTACACATTTATAAAGGTGTTAAGACTACAGCATGCAAATGTGAAATAATCAGGTTGTTAAAAAGTGACAGAGTTGTTTGTCGGGAAGATTAAACATGTCAACCAATTTGCAGTCTCCTGTACCCTAATTAGAGCTTCCCGGTACTCCATTGAAATTGCATCTATTTTTCATTCAAGTCCTGGACACCAATCACAGTTCAGAGAAAGCTGTGCAAAGTCTGCATTCCGTGAAACTACACAGTATGTGGTATAATAGCTAAAGTGTCTGATTAGACTTACGGAGGCCTAAGTTAAAATGCTGACTCCATTATAGAAACTCACAGTGAATCTGGGCTAGTACTTCCAGCCTAATCACAGAATCATAGAGTTGGAATGGTCCATATAGGCCATCTAGTCCAACCCCCTGCTCAACGCAGGATCAGCATAAAGCATCCAGGATAATCTACATTACAGAGTAATTGTTGTGGAGGTAAAGTTGAGAAGGAGGGAATGATGATGTCAAATTAAGAACCCCCTCCTTTTTCAAATACCTTGAAATAGGGTACCTGTTTTGGGGGCACTTGGGAGGACAAGACATCAAAAGAGGAGAAAATGGTTACAGTCCTTCCCTCCTCTAGTCAATGAATGTTTGACCAAGAGAGGAGGTACCATGGTTGTACTGTGGATATGTTGCCTGTGGGATTTCCTTATGTTACTCATTCTGGAAGCACAATCCTCATTCTGACTCAGCTATACGTGATTTCAGTAACATTATCAGCCCCACTGATATAGTCCCTGATTTGCTGGGAATACTTCAAGGAGTAGGAAGAAGACAAATCAGAAGGAAAACAGTGTTCACGTTGAAATTGTTCCTGGACATAAATGCAGTGTCATCTTCTTTAAGTAATACTTTTGTGTGTTATTGGTTTCTTTGTGATAAACAAAAAGCCATGCCCTGTCCTCCCACTTACTGAATCTGAGGAAAGGAAAGAATTGCTTCCAATATACTGACCCAACTGTTGCCATTGGAAAGGTGCAACACCCACAACACATCTATAGTGACAGCTATGGGGGAATGTGGTTATTCAGTTGTTCTGGGTATGTGTTGGATGGTATTGATGGAACCCTGCTTAAAAATAAAACACCCCATGCCCTATTTTTATTTTTTATTATATTTGTTTAAATGCCAACATTTTCTTTCACCCTCATCATTACCTACCATCATTTTGTTACTGATAATACTTTCCCCCTTTTACAGTCTTGTTCCAGGCTTTAAGGGATCAATGTAGAGTACTTAGGGCCCCCTCATATCCTGTGTCCACCACAAGACATCCGCTTCTGCCTCCCTTCTCACTGATCCAGGTGTCTCCCTGTATCCTACATGCCTGTGTATCCTTTCCTCTCCCACACTCACAGCTGTTCACACCCCTTTCCAGAGTTGTGCTAGTTGATGCATCTGTGAATTCCACAGAGCCAGCTTGATGTAGTAGTTGAGACGCAGCTTCTGATCTGGAGAACCTGGTGTGATTCTCCACTCCTCTGTATAAAGCCAGCTGGGTGACCCCACTTACCTCTGGTGCATGAAGAAGAAGAAAAAGAAGAAGAATTAGTTCTTATATGCTGCTCTTCTCTACCCCAAGGAATCTCAAAGTGGCTTACAGTTGTTTTCCCTTCCTCTCCCCACAACAGACACCCTATGAGGTAGGTGAGGCTGAGAGAGCCCTGATATCTCTGCTCAGTCTGAACAGCTTTATCAGTGCTGTGGTGAGCCCAAGGTCACCCAGATGGTTGCATGTGGGGGAGTGCAGAATCAAACCCGGCTCATTAGATTAGAAGTCCACTACACCAAACTGGCCCCCATTGTTGGAGTGGGGGGGGGGGGCGCCGACAAGACAAAGGTGGATGGCATATCTCTTTCTGTGCAGACTAGTCTGCGCAGAAGCTATCCAGCTGTCCATGCATAAATGTGGCCAAGGCGGGTCAGATAAAATCAATCCCCTAAAAACAGTAATAAGAACAATAAAACATAGTACATTAATCACAACACGGCAAGACAAGAATGGCGGCCAGGTTCATGCAACTAACCCAAATGAAGAAAAAAAGGGGGGGGGGCTGATGGCACACGCAACCACCACATTTGTGAGGGGGGGACAGATCTCCCTTGCTGCCTGGCCTCAACCAAAAGCTTGGCGGAAGAGCTCCGTCTTGCAGGCCCTGCGGAACGTTGAAAGTTCCCGCAGGGCTCACAGCTCTTCTGGGAGCTCATTCCACCAGGTCGGGGCCAGGCCCTTTTCGGACCTGGCCCTGGTCGAGGCCAGGCAAGCTTCCTTGGGGCTGGGAATGACCAATAGGTTAGCTCCTGCAGAGCATAAGGCCCTGTGGAGGGTATAGGGCGATAGGCAGTCCCTCATATATACTGGACCCAGACCATGGATTACCTTGAAGGTCAAAACCAAAACCTTGAACCTGATCCCAAATATAACCGGCAACCAGTGCAGCTGCCTCAGCACTGGCTGGATATGGGCCCTCCAAGGTGTAGCTGTGAGGACCCTAGCAGCCGCATTTTGGACCAATTGCAGTTTCTGGGTCAAGCCCAAAGGCAGGCCAGTGTAGAGCGAGTTACAGAAATCTAATCTGGAGGTGACTGTTGCATGGATCACTGTGGCCAAGTGTTCAAGGGATAGATAGGGCGCTAGTAGCCGAGCCTGGAGAAGATGGAAAAATGCCTGGCCAGCTACCTGCTTGACCTGTGCCTTGAGTGTTAGTGAGGCATCAAATTTCTGGCCCGTGCCTTTGACAGAGCTCTGCCTAGTTCAGGAGCATCGTTATGGGGATGCGCATGTGCATATGCAGCAGTGTCTTCTTGCATGGGGAGATGGATGCAGCACATGGCGAGGTGGCCAAGGGGGACCCCAATAGAGGCTGACGCCCGTGGGCTTCTCCTTTGTTTCACCTTCCTAGTGGTTCAGCAGGCCTAATGGAGAGGCGGAGCTTGACAGGCGTGTCGCTCGGACCCTGCAGGTGGGCCTGCTGGTGGGTTCTCCTCCCCAAGGGACTGTGGTCGGCTGGCTGCAGGATAGGGAGGAGTGGCTTGTTGAATCTGCCCCCTCACATTGGATTGCTTATGCTCATTTGAATAACAATAAAAGCTGTGGCCTCAGTCATTCCAAACTGAATGCTGTGTGTCTGTGCATCCTTTGTGTACCAGTACTGTTCCACCCCTACCCCTCTTTTAAACCTCATAGCACTGAGAGTGTGGATCTGTGCCTCATCCGCAAAGGTAATGACTGCATACTTTCAAAACTGTTACTCTCCTACTCTTATTTCTCTGGAGGGACTCAGAACCAAGTCTAGTCCAAAAATCCCAAAACAAACTAGGATGTAGAATTACAAAATGTAAATTATATCATCCTTTTAAAAAAGCAATTTCATAGCATGTTTGTCCATCATACAGTTTGATTCAAACAAAACTCCCACTTCATCATAGCAGAATATGGGCTTCAGTAGTCACCCCAAAGAAAAGAGAGCAAATGAATAACATCCACCAGAAGCAAACTGGCATGAAACAATTTGGTGAGTGGGCACAACAGATCCACACAAGCAAGGGCTGTTCTTGTTCACTGCAAGGTGAACGCTCCCCTCCTACTTGTTCCTGCTGGAACTTGCCAAATGGCAACTCATGCAGGATATACAAGCATGCAGTACAAATACAACTGGATGCCAGAGTAATGTGGAATAGGAATGGAGCTAAAGGGAAGTGAATTAAAGGAAATCATCCAAAGGACAACTAACCACTATGAGGAGAAGCCTCCCAATCGCAGCTAGGTCTAGTCTTGTTCTCCAGTTTTAATACTGGCTTTGAAGTAGCACTTTTGAGAGATACCAAAAAAAATTCTCACATTCTAGTCTCATAGTGGTCTGATGAGTTTCTCTCTTTCCACCTCTGGTGTTGCTTCTCCTGAGCCACTTTTTCTTCCCCCCATTTTGCTTTCCTTTAGCCTTATTTCCTTTGAAACCAATTGGTTGCTGCAATGTATATCTAAGTGCCCATCACATTATGACATCACTCAGAGCACAATGACATCATTGAAAATACCACATGACTCTCCATAACCAACAAGATTAAATGTTAATGCGGGTAAATAAGAACAAAGGACTGAGCTGGGGGCAGAGGGAGAAGCAGCAGGGAAATGTGACCAACTGAAAATAGCACTCAAATGACACAAATAAATTTTTAAGTTTTGTTGAGGTAGTGTACAAGCTTGGCTCATATTCTGTTCATGAGTAACAGACAGCCTGTTTGCTGTCTGTTCAGTGATTCATTCATGGTAGTTCTGCAACTTGTATAATATAGTTTGTCAACTTTTTGTGCAATAAGGTTAAATTTCTGGATATAGATATATTGCATTAATCCAAAAGACTTTCAAGAGAAATATACAAATGAAAAACTGGTTCCACAAAAAATACTTTCCATCATGGACAGCCATAGCAGTTGCCACTACTTCTGTGCTAAGGAGCAAAGCTAGGTGTGCACAGTTGTCTTCAGCCATCCCTTAGTTTCCTCTTCCCACATTCAAACATGAGGAGACTAGCTATTTTTTTAGGGAGGCTTAGGGAGGCTGCGATTGGGAGGCTTCTCCTCATAGCGGTTAGTTGTCCTTTGGATGATTTCCTTTAATTCACTTCCCTTTAGCTCCATTCCTATTCCATATTACTCTGGTGTCATACACACACCAGAAAATTATACTCCTTTCCCCTCATATCCATTTTATTTTCATCTCACCTTTTTTTCAAGGAGCTTAGGACAATGTGCAATGGTTTTTATTTCCTCACAGTATCCCTGGGAGGAAGATTTAATAGAATCATAGTGTTGGAAGGGACCTCCAAGGTCATCTAGTTCAACTCCCTGCAGAATGCAGGAAATTCACAACTATCTGCCCACCTACAGTGACCCCAATTCCATGTCCATTGGATCCCCCCCCCAACAACAACAACAACAACAACAACAACAAAACCCAGAATCCCTGGTCAGTCTGATCTGGAGAAAATTTGCCTTCTGACCCCAAGGTGCAGATCAATATTTGCCTGGGCATCCAACAAAGGGCCACAAGAGCCAAACTCAAACACAATCCCTTCTGTCCACCCACATACAATCTGCCTAAGTTCACAGCAATTCTGTCAGATGGCTAGCTAGACTTTGCTTTCAAATGTCCAAAGAAGGAGAACCCGCCACCTACTAAGGAAGCCTGTTCCACTAAGGAACCTCTGTAACTGTCAGGAACTTCTTCCGGATGTTTAGCCAAAAATTCTTTTGAATAAATTTCATCCCATTAGTTCTGGTCCAATCCTCTTGGGCAACAGAAAACAACTCTGCTCCATCCTCTACTACCAAGACAGGTCTCCTGCATCTTATAGACCGTTTACGCACTGGGAACTTCACTGCCCCAACTCCTATGCAGGAGCACAAATCGGGGGTGGATGAGGTGCACCAGGCCAAATGCTCCCTTGTGTGGATGCAGGAAGAGGTGGGGCAACCTGCCACAACTAAAACTCCAGCCTGCAGCCGAGCATGAAACCTCCAGTGCATAAATGGTCACAATGATGCAGAACTTTACATTTTTTACTACTGAGATTCATTTTAGCCCAGTTTTCTTGTTTTGTCCCATGGTCACCCAGCAAGTTTCATGTGACAGTGGGGTTTCAAACAGGGAAGTTTCAGATTGTTATCTGTGATTTTTATCACTCTGACCCTCTCATTCCCCACCATTTTTTAGTTGTGAATTGTCCCATGGAGCTTTTTATCTGCCTTTGGGGAAAACATATAGCACCTTTATGTTTTCTCCTCTGTTTTCTCCTCTGAGGCAAATAGAAATGGGGAGAGGGTAGTATCTTATTCTGGAAAACAGTGTGAGGAAGGTTAAACACATTTTATCCAAGTCTTCTGTTAGGGCGGGCAATTTGCAGTGCAATCCTAAGCATTTATATGATGGAGTAAATTATATTGTGTCCACAAAAGCACTCCTTTTAGAGTGTGCATATGATAGCATCCTTAATCATGGATCTCATGCCATCTTGGTGTTTCACTTTCAGACACAGGTTATATTTGTCAGTACTTTGAACATACAATATTGTTACTGCAGGATGTTCCTGTTTGTGATGCTCAAAGAGGGCGGGGGGTAGCATTGACTGAACCTTCCCTGTTAGGATGCTTTGTCCTTTCTTAAAACTCTGCATTTTCATTAGTTGAAATATCTACAACATGAAACTCATTGAAACTTGTAAAAGAAGTTGTCAGTTTTGAGGCCTGGCCTAGATCAATGAAGGAAACATTTGTAACAAATGGAGACCTCTCAGGTCATTGCCTTGAAAAAATAATTGATTTGAGTGTCAAATTGATGGACAGAAGCATGAAACACAGCACTGGACAAATAACATCAAGCTCAAGAGAGCAGAGGGACCCAGAATAAGAAAGGAGGAGGGAATAAAGGGAAAGGATTATTGAGATTTCATTTTGAGCTAGCAGAACCCACCCCTAAAATGGGGATTTCTGAATTGAAATAATGCATTCACCAAATCCAGCTGCATCCTTGGAGAGAAATGACTGAAATTAGATGAATATGTGGGACCGAACATCAGGTTGCATCAACAGAAGGAAATGGAGTGTGTTTGTTTATTTGTTTTGTGTGAATTGCTTTCTTTGGGGGGGGATCACAGGGCATGTTGATATGGACTAGAAAACAAATCTTACATGGGAAAGGGAAAAATAATAAGGCATGGAGAACAACAGTATTAAGAATGCTACCGAAAAATCTGGAGGTAATGGAGCCTGTTGTTTGCAATATAAATTTAAATTCACTATAGAGGGGCAGGCTGTTTTTATCTGGTAACACTGTCATTCTCTGAGTAGCTGGAAAGCAGAAGCCGTGAAGTGAGGCCAAATTTAGTTTTGAAATATATAGGGTTTGTGTTTTTCTTTGCCACTGATTTTCAGTACCTTTAAAATTAAGGTACAGGGTTTGTTGTGGTACTGTTCCTTCAACCCCCTTCACCAGCCTTTCAAGTGCTGAGGGGGGATTTCTGTTTCAACGGTTTTTAAGAATGGTGTTTGTGGTTTAGCCCTATTTGTAGAACAGGTTTCTTCACATGTGAAGTGAAGGAGGATGCCAAAAACAGCTTATTTACGAAGGTAAGCAATAAGAAACACTGGCATGACTATAAGCCATTCCAGTACTCTTTTTCTCTTCCTTTCCATTTGGAAGTGGGGGGAGTTGAAAAGGATCCCCAAAATAACCCATCAGCTGCTATGTTTAAATTGGGGCAGCTCTTTAAAGCAGGGGTAGTCAACCTGTGGTCCTCCAGATGTCCGTGGACTACAATTCCCATGAGCCCCTGCCAGCAAATGCAATTGCTGGCAGGGGCTCATGGGAATTGTAGTCCATGGACATCTGGAGGACCACAGGTTGACTACCCCTGCTTTAAACCATCCCTTTCACTTCGCTCTCTTCCCAAGGGAGGAAAGAGAAAGGAAATGGCTGCCAGCCAGTGGGCTCTGCAGGGGGAGGGTTAAAACTTGGGGCCCCAGTAGAACCCAAGACCCAATTATCTATGGAGACAATTCTTTCTGCAGGATATGTTTGTTGGGCTCTGAGGGGGCCAGATTCAAACCAGCCCCCCCCCCCAGCCAAGTCCATCTTGTAGAATGAGCTCTCTCCACAATATCAGCTGTTTTGTGTGCTTGGCTGCTGAGAAGTTTAAGAAAATCTAATTCACTTTAAATGCCTCAGGCACAGAATTAAAAAAAAATTGGCTTTCCCAAATATTGTCTGAATCCCAATACCATTCAGGAATATTGGTACCTTTTTCACACTCAGGGCCAAATCACATGATGTCTCTGCCATTCCTTCTGCTCTTCTTCTCCCTCCCCCTCCCCCCCACCGCTGGCCCACCCTCCGCTTAGCCCTTCCCTTCCCCACTCACTGCTGTGCAGCTTGAGCTGCATTTCAACAGGCCTGCAAAAGGAAGTGAGATGGAGATCCGCTGGATCCTGCTGGTACACCCCCCCCCCCAAATCCATAAAAGATTCCAGTCCTTGGACATCAACTGGGGCTGAGCTCCAAGGCAGGGATGCAGGCGTGGCAGAGAAAGGAGGCTGGTCCTGGCCGAGGAGGGGAGGGTGCTGTGGAAACAGCCCAGACAGGGAGCCAGCCAGCCTCCAGCTGTGCACCACCTCTGCTCAGGAGCGGGAAAGGTCAGTGGGGGGGGGGGGAGGGCCTGGCTCTCAGCCCCTTCCCTCAAGTGAGCCCGGGCTGTGCTGCCTGACCTGCTTGAGGCATGCAGCTCGGGCTCACTGGAGGGATGGGGCTGAGGGCTGAACACTCCCCCCCTCCCCCGCTGACCTTTCCCTCTCCCAAGAAAAAAAAAAGGCTGGTATATATGACAGATTGTCCAGTAAAGCCCCATCTCACTTCTGTTGTCTTTCAGCTTGCCCTCCCATTCTTTCCAGGCAATTTGAGCAAAAACTGCTTGTCTCTTTCCCCTTGATCCCCCCCCCCCTTTAAAAGAACTTGAGGTGAGACATTCAGAGACACTAATAGAAAGTGGCAGCAAGTTGCTATAATGTTATTGCTGCATAACAAAGCAGCTTCAGGCTGCTTAGCTTTAAACTAAAGGATATTTGAGAAAACGATGATGATGTTAACTATTCAGTCGAGTCCGACTCTTGATGATCCTATGCCATGACTGGCGCCCAACTGAGATAGACCCAAACCATTTTCTTCCCAACACAATATTAAAATCCATAAAAGGGCAGTCACTTATTGAAACTGCCAAAATACTCACCCAAGTCCCCTCAAACACACATGGAACCATTTGCTTGTGTCCCAATTTATTCCAGTTTACCAAGTGACAGCTTTTTATTAATGTCAAATCCAAATGGGTCAAGACACATATAGATTTTCCTTGAAAGGACTCTTGATGGGTTAAGAAAAATAGCAAACCTAGATCAAGGTTGTTGTTTAGTTTTTTAAGATCCTGGCTTAATAATTTCTTCTCTGACACTGAAGTAGTTGGGAAATAGGAGCACATACAGCCATTTACTTGCATTAGAACAACCTTAAGATAACCGGCCACCTGAGGAGCTTTTGCCAGCATGCTGAGCAGCAGGGAATTTGGGCCAGAGTGAACAGAGCCAGTCTCAAACTGACTATAAAGGAGGAAACAAGGTCTGCTTGATGATCAATCTCATGTCACACAGTAGGGGAGAGTTCTGAGAGGGTCATTGCTTTATCCCTTTGCTATTTCCTTGTAATAGAGATGGAAGATTGCAGCTGCAACTATTCTGAGGGGTTTGCTGAGGAAGCAAAATCGAGGCCAGCTCCAAATAGTTGGATAATTCTCCAATTTACAATTGGATAAAGATTGGGTTTAAACGGATTTATTTCCAGCATAACAGGGGGATGAAGAGCAGGTATCCCTGGATAAGATGAATTAATTTATACTTAATGCTTCAACATGAATTCCCCAATGTGAAGCTTTGGACATGGATTATCAAACTTCACCATCCACCTCAATGCAGGGGTCCATTCTACACAGAGATCCCATGGTAGACATGAAACTGCCTTCTGTTTAAATACATAGAATCATATAATCATACAGTTGGAAGGTAAATTAAGGGTCATCTAGTCAAACCCCCTGCAGACTGCAGGAAATTTACAACTATTGGCCCATCCTTAGTGATCCCAATTCCATGGCCAGATGTTCCCCCCCAAAAAAAAAGAAGAAAAGAAGAAGAAGAAGAAGAGTTGGTTCTTATATGCCACTTTTCCGTACCCAAAGGAAGGTCAAAGTGGCTTACAGTCACCTTCCCATTCCTTTCCCCACAACAGACACCCTGTGGGGTGGGTGAGGCTGAGAAAACCCTGATATCACTGCCCGGTCAGAACAGTTTTATCAGTGCCGTGGCGAGCCCAAGGTCACGCAGCTGGCTGCATGTGGGGGAGTGTAGAATCGTCCGCACTCATAACCACTACACCAAACTGGCTCTCCAGAATACCTGGCCAGTCTGGACTGGAGGAAATTTATCTCCTGGCCCCAGAGTGGTGATTGGTATTTCTCTGAGCATGAAAGAAAGGTCCACAAGAGCCAATCATTGACACAATCCCTTCTTCCCACCCATTTATAATCTGCCTAAATACACTGAATCAGCATTTCTGTCAAATGGATATCTAGCCTCTGCTTAAGTACTTCCAAAGTACTTATTAATAGAATCAGAGAATCATAGAGTTGGAAGGGACCTCATGGGTCATCTAGTCCAACCCCTTGCAGTATGCAGGACACTCACATCCCTATCACTCATCTACTGTAACCTGCCACCCCTTTGCCTTCACAGAATCACCAGCTCTATCAGATGGCTATCTGATTGATACAATCCTTTGCAGGATTCTCACCCTAGTTAAGCTTGGCAAGATGAGTCCAAGGTGCTGCTTCCAGAGCAGGTAGAGCTGCTCTCAGCCTAATTGACCCTTGGGCTGGGAAGAGAAGCTTGCTTAATCAACTAATCCACTGGGTACAAACCTGTCAATTCCCAAGCCTTGCTATCTGGGTCTGATGGTACTATCTGCTGTGGAGACTTGACTGGCCCGTTCTGCAAAATACAGGGCATTTTTAACCCTACCCCCCGAAAACGATTTCAGATTTTTCTGCAAACCCAGAGATTTTTGGGGGGTTTGCAGAAAAATCTGTCTTGTACGTCTATGGCCCTAAAGTATCTGCAGATGAGGTCATGTTGAAATTTAGATATATTGGTTATAAGTTGATGATATATTGAGAGCATCTATCAGAAATACATGATTCACAAAGTGTCTCCATGAGCACAACTGGATTTCAAAATGACATGCAAATAATATTGTGATTATATTTAATGTGTGCACTGCCTGCCACGCTGTCAGAATAATATACTTGCAATGTATTTTTATTATGAGGCAGCATAGACTTGGTTGTGCTAGATACTTTCCATACTAAGTGTTTAATAGCACATTCTAAAATAAGTTTTTATGGGTCTCTGCAGTCATTAATTTGGAACATCACATCATCATATATTCAGCTTTGTGCTTCATTTTCTTTGCATGATGCCCAACTGCTTGCAAAGCCTGATATTCTAGGCTACGTCCAAAAGTACCCATTTGCACATGGAAGGTCTGACTTATACCTTGCACTAGAATATTGCCCCAAAAAACTAAACTTCAAGATGTCCACATGGTAGTTTTTAAAACTTCATACAAAAGCAGAAGTGTATGAGCTGTTATGAGATCTACGTATTATAGCATTGCAGGAATGCTTATGCAAACATTTGTGGAATGGGTGTGGGTACAGGGATTCGGGGTGCAAGCTGGGGTGAATTACAGAGGCTTTGAAATTACTGGACAAGAGAATACCCCAAATCTCTCAGCACATCATGATAAGAACATATAGCATATACTAGCTTGCTTTTCAAGAGTAGGGGTGGAAAGTCATGCCATGTGACCTTTGGGCCAGGGGGCTGATCTCCTGATGCAGCATTGTCATCTAGCTGGTAAAGAAAGTATGCTCAATGTGTGTGTGTGTGTGGGGGGGGGAGACAGCCTATAAGAACTTCCTGAACTGTTTGATGTACTGGGGTACCTGTGGGGTCTCTAAATGTACTGGGGATACACTGAAAAGCAGGGTTTGGACAAAGTATAAAACTTTTGAAAAGTCGTCACACTGTCAATCATGTGCACTTTTGCTAGTGTTATTTTATTTTTTAAAAAGGTTGTTTGGGGTGGAGAGGAAGGGGAAGGTGATAGAGAAAAGTATAGGGACACAGTAATGGAATGTGGATTTGAACAAAGTTTAATACTTGGGAAAAATCAAGGTTCTGCCATCTGGGTTTCCCTTGGTACTCAATTGCTGTTTCTTGTTAATATAATGTACATGTGGAAGAGTTGCCATTTGTTCTGTAGAAGTGAGCTCAGTAGAAAACAGGCAAACCGTCCAAGACACAGATATGTACTGTACTGCTTAGGCATGCCAGACCCCTGCTGCGGCCAGGGGAACCAGCTTTGTCCTTGTTCCTCCTGATTGAGACTTTTAGGAAGCAAGGGGAAGTCCCCCTACTAACAGCTGCTTTTGTGGAAATCCTAAATCCTTGCCCACTGGAATTCTTGCATTCTCCCTCCTGCACACACTGGGATCAGGTAGACTGTCCCAAGATGTTGACTAACCCGGAAGTGGCACCAGGACACCAGGGTCAATGGGGCGGGGGGGGGGGAGAGATGACACTCTGTGTTTTGGGCAAAACTCTGTTTTAAAGCTGATTTTTACCAGTTTCTCCAAAAGCCAGAGCTTCACCCCTCATGTCACTCTCAGGTGATGTCAGCCCACCAGATGCTTCTGGGTTTGGGTGAGCATGTGTGGAGAGTTCCTGATGACTGCCCCCCTCACCTGCTGGCACCTGGCAACCCTAGTACTGCTTGACAAGTAAGTGCCCATATTTTGGGCTTCAGCTGTGATACATTTGCTCTACAAAGCTGATCACTGCTACTGTAAATAAAAGCATTTTTTAATGAGAACCATCAATCAAAATACCAAACTACAATAGCAAGCATACGGCACAAACACAGAACTTCAGATTACTTTCTGATTCCATTATCGTATATCATTTAAACTAGTCTCAATGTATGTGCAATTTACAGTGCTGATTTACTGATGCACAGACAATGCTAAAAGGTGTATATTTTAAAGGATAAATAAAGTGTACATGGCAGAAGATGTTGTGAAAAAATATTTGCAGTGGGGATATTGAAATTGTAGCAGGGATTGGGGGTTTGAAATAGCAAGGATGAGAAATTTGAAATCGTGCCTGGATTCAATACACATTTTAATCCATATGACCACTAGGATAATACATGTCCAAAATATGCATGACAAGTACATGCAAAATCCAGGATGCACCTAAAATAAATGAGTATAATAAATATGTTATGAAGAAAAGCCTTGCTGGATCAGACCAGTTCTCCATCTAATCCAATATCCTATTTTCACACAGTGACCAATGGGTTGCCCTGGAGGGCAGCCAACAAGGCATAGAGGCCAAGGTCTACCCCTAATGCTGCCTTCTAGCACTGGTAGTCAGAAGTTTGCTGCCACTGATTGTGCCTTTTAGGCACTGTGGCTAATAGCTATTGATGTCTCTATCCTTCATGTTTACTATGCTGTCTGGGGAGAATTTGGAAACTTGCCCACCCCCTACCCCAAATGCAAAACCATGCCTCATTCATAGGGTAGTAGGTCTCTTTGAGACACAACAAATACAATAACTTCAGCAATAATAAAGCAGAGATATGTTTTATCAACTGTGCCATACAAATTGATTCTTGCACCCAAAAATAGACTCTTTGTATTGTCTCCTCCTGCATCAAAAAGATAGTTTTCCCTGCAATGAATGGTAGGTTTTGTAAAAAAGATTTTTGAATCAAACTACCTGTTCAATAGTTTGCCTTTAAATGAGACCGGAATTATTCCCACATTGAATAAAGCATGCAAAATAATAAGGCATTTACTATTTAGAAGAAAATTAGAACAGCACTAGACAACAGAAGTATAGCAAGTTAGATATATTCTAATACTGAAACAACAGATAAATACTGGATGGCAAGAAATCATTTGTTAAAAGCTATATAACATAAAATTTATTCATCTGTTTCTCTGATTTGGAGGATCATAAAGCACTCTGAAATTGATGATTTGTGCAAAAATAACATTTTCTTGCATTTGGCCAAGGATGGAAATGGCTTTACCCTGAGGTATCTTGCCAAGAACCCCCAAGTAATTCTAGAAGCTCATTGCAGTTACTTTCTGTGCATTCTTGTGTTGGCTGAGATGACTTATCTCTCTAAAATTGTAACTACCTAGACAAAACACGCACACACAAACATACATACACAACAACAAAAATACCCAACAGCAATTACCTCTTGGTATTGCAAATAAGCAGCCTTGGAATACCTAGGTTTCATCTGGTTGGGGTGGGTAGCCATTTTAGTTTGTAGTAGCAGATCAAAATGTGAGTCCAGCAGGGCCTTAAAGACCAACACATTTTCCAGGGTATACGTTTTCATGAGTCAAAGTCCACTTTGCCAGTTAGGTTTCATCAGGTGGTTCTAGATTTTGGCTTGTTTCTTTCTCCCATTGCCAGCAGTTTCTCTTCTGATTATAGTAAAGCTTTTTAAATGTCAGCCTGTTCAAAGCTATAAAGGGAAATTGCCCTTTGTCACTGCAGTGGAAAATTATTAGGGAGACTAAAAAACCACAGACACATATTTGAGGACTGTAAATCAATAAACAAACACTTTAAGTGCTTGTGGAAGGAACTATGGCTCGGTGGTTTAGAGCAGGAACAATTCCGCATGGAGGTGTAAAACATGCACCTTCTGCTTGCGTGATAGTAAACCACATGTTTGCACCCTTTCTGATGGGAGACCCCTCTCACATTATCCCACCATCTCATCACAGCTTTTTGCCTCCTGATGAGGCAGCAGAGAAGCAGGAAACATGGACAACCCGAAGTTTCCCCCACCCCTATCAATCAACACAAGCCACCAATCCCTCCACAGCAGTGATTTGGGGGACTCAAACTTTGATCCCCCCACCAAGTCCCAAAATTAATTAAATAAAACACACTTCCATATTGCCATGAGGAAATGTCACAACAGTAAAACATTTTTTTTAACTTACACTTCCACATTGCTACGGAATCACACCACAACAATAACACATTTATTTAGATCTCTTTTCGGGATTCTGCCATTATGTTCGGGTAGATTTGTGATAGGCTGGCCATGGTAATTGGACCTTGATGGTTGTGTTCGCAATGAAGATTTAAAACACAGAACATGGATGCTAAGCTAATGGCTACTTCACCACACACACATACTCTTTCCCAGTTCATACCCCACCACCAGAAAACACAACAGGAATGAATTTTAGATAGGGTTGCTGCCCAATCCCAATATTACTATGTACATTGAAGAGAACATTTTATTTTAACTGAGGGCACATCCCTTTGTGGTCCTGTAGCTATGCAGACCATGCCATTAAAAAAATTCATTTGGGAAGGGGAAGGGGAAGGGAAGGGGAATGTGGTGCAACATGTGTTGCATGTTTCTCCCTTCAGATGGGCTTGCCTCTGCTTGCACCCTCACTTGCAGCCTGACAAGAAAGGGGAAGTGGGATTTTGTGATTTCCCTCATCATGGAGAAAACTGGATGAAAACCTGTGCCACTCACTGGAGAGCCACAGGTTGCTGTCAACATAAGGTTCCACATGATATTCTTGTTGACAAGCTTGTAAAATACGGTATGTACCCTAATTCTGTCAGGTGGATCAATAACTGGTAGACAGATCATACCCAACGGGTACTTGTTAATGGTTCAGCATCCCCTTGGAGAAGAGTAACAAGAGGAGTGCCCCAGGGATCTGTTCTGGGGCCTGTATTATTCAACTTATTTATAAATGATTTGGATGAGGGATTAATAAAGCTCTCTTTGGGTTTACAACTGCCTGTTGGATCTCGGATGTGTCTTTATCACGGACTCTGCAGGCTAGGCTCAGCCTGGTTCCTGACACCCACAAGTTCAAATTTACTTGGTATGATGACATTTCTTTTTTTTAGGAGCATGTATAACTGGGTGACCTTGGACTAGTCACATTTCTCAGACCTCGCTCAGCCCCATCTATCTCTCTGGGTGTCTGTTGGGGATAGAGGAAGGGAAGACAACTGTAAGCTGCTTTGAGATTCCTTTGGGTAGTGAAAAGTGGGGTATAAAAACAAACTCTTCTTCTACTACTCTTTTTCAATAAAACTTCAAAAGCTTTGGAACCATTTTCACAGGCTTTGTAACCTTTTTGGTTGGGAGCCACAGGTTGGAAAACACTGACAGTATATTTACTTCCCATGTGGAAAATGTTCATTCCCTAACATCTCCACTTATAAGGGTAAGGTAGTAGGTGATGTGAACACCCCTGTCTGAGACCCTGGAGAGCCATAGTAGAACAGTGGTTGCATTCAGTGTATTCTGAAGTGGAAAAGACCCAGGTGTTAGTCTCTGATATCTCCAGTTATCAATTACTGCAGAAGACCTTTCTCTGTCTGAGACCCTGAAGAGTCCCATGTACCAATAGAATGACTCAGTAGAAATGATAGTTTTGCCTGGTACTGCTTACACTGTGGAAGCTCTCCGGGGTCTCAGAAAGATATTTTTTCTAGCTCAGCTTACTGAGGTCTTTAACTGGAAATGTGAAGGTCCTTAACATCTATAATATGTCTTCCCCCTCTGAGCTATGGCTCTTTCCGTTGTTCCTTAGTGGACCTGAATTAGCCCTAAACACCATTTTAGAAACAAAAGCCTTAACTTTGCACTTGGGGAGAAAGAGATTGGTGAGTCTGCCTTTGGCTTTGAAGGAAAATATCATTTGACTGCAAAGTTTTCTATTCTTCATCACAACCTTGAGGGAATGGAAATTGCTGAGCAGAATTTTAAATTTGGGAGTTCCTTTTGTTCATTCCTCTGGGTGTTCTCTCAGTCAAATAACAGTAGTTCAGATGCTTAGCTGTAACTGTGGACACAATAGGGGTGCAAAACAATATTGGTTTAGGAAGCAGAACACAAGGGCAATGGGGTATTTATTTGACTGCACAGAGAGAAGAATGCAATGTGGTGCAATCAGTCATTGTAACAAAAGCCATGCTTTTATCACAGCAATTTTCAGTGAATGCAATGGCAGCAGTGAAAAGCCATGGAGAGGTAATTACTTAATGTACATTTTACTACACCAGTATAACACAAGATATTTGAATGGGGTAAAGGTAAATATGATGTGCATATGATGGTGAAGACTAGCATGAAATAATAAAGAACATAATTGTGCAGTGAAACAAAGGGTTTTGTTTAAATCTCAAATGTCCTGGCTTTTACAGGTATGCTAAGGGTAGGTCACATTTCTCCTCTTCTGTTTGGTTTAACAGGACTAATTTATTTTGGAGACATCCACACAGTGAGGCGTTGAGTTTCTCATAGCTCATGATCTGTAATCCAGTTACATGGATCCCAGGTTTAGTGGTTAGGTCATCTGAAAGAAGAAGAGAGAAAAGGTGTTTTTTTTATTCCCGACTTTTTACTACCCAAAGGAGTCCCAAAGTAGTTTACAAACACCTTTCCCTTCCTTTTCCCACGACAGCCTCCCTGTGAGGTAGGTGAGGCTGAGAGACCCCTGAGAGAACTGTGAATGGCTCAAGGTCACCCAGCTGGCTGCATGTGGAGAAGTAGGGAATCAAACCCAGCTCTCCAGATTAGAAGCCGCTGCACCTAACCACTGCACCATGCTGGATCTCAAAAAGAGAGCCCCTTTGAATTTCTACTTGGCCACAGAGTCTCTTTGGGTGATCATGGATCCATCATTCTATTTCAGACTCACAGGACTTTCTGTTCTAAGGTCTAAATGGAACAGTACAAAAAAATGCTGTAAGCTGCTTTTGGTTTCCATTGGAGGGGGGAAGCAGGGTATGAATCTCCAATGCACGGGTAGTCAAACTGCGGCCCTTCATATGTCCATGGACTACAATTCCCATGAGCCCCTGCCAGCGCTGGCAGGGGATCATGGGAATTGTAGTCCATGGACATCTGAAGGGCCGCAGTTTGACTACCCCTGCTCCAATTCAATCAAACCCCCAACTATCTAAAACATCCTTAATTAACTTAAGTGAACTTGTGGACTTAACCCACCCACCAACCCACCCCAGTCACCTGCATTAACCAGAGAGCCTTAGATGTATCCCATTGACATTAAAGCCCAATGTCATCCTAAATTGTAACCACATCCATTTCAAGGGACTTAGAAGTGTGTAATTCTGCTTAGAGTGCAATTGTTAGGGACAGAGTAGAGCAGTGGTCCCCAACCTTTTTATCACCGGGGACCACTCAATGCCTTTTACTGAGGCCCGGTGAAGGGGGGGGTAGTTTACTCCTCTACTCTCAACCACTGCCCTAGCGCTCTCTGATCACTATGGTAATGTTTAAACATCCCTTCAAAATAAGATACAGACACGCCACAACAATGAACATAAGGAACATTTCATTTTCATGGAAATTTTAACTCATGACAATGACAAATCATTGGGAACCCTGAGTTTGTTTCTCTGCAATGACACCCGAAGTGTGTTGTAAAGGGCCGGGGGGGGGGGAGGGAAGAAGGCGTCCTTCGGGGCCCACCTCCAATTAGTTGAAGGACCACATGTGGTCCGCGACCCACAGGTTGGGGATCACTAGAGTACAGGATATGGGGAAAATTCATGGCAAAATAGTGGCACTTCCCAAACACTAGCAAAAATAACATACCAGTCTTATTCTTTGATGTACAAGCCTTTTGCAGAAAAGCCATATAAGTTGCAAAACATCAGAAAGAGGCCAAAATACTTAGCCTAAAAGTAAACAAAATTAGCTTGGGCAAAGAAGAGTCACCTGAGAGTAAAGGAAATGCTGCTTTTATAAAATTCTACTTGAACTAGTCTCTATGTGGAGCCTGGAGACTGTCCAGAATTGTAACTGGTCTTCACATCACAGAGATGTGTTCCCTGGGAGAAAGGGGCTGCTTCAGCAGGTGGGTTATATGGCATCACATCCATCCTGAGCTCCCTCCCCTAGCCACCCTCCACCATCCCTGCCTCAAAATCTCCAGTAATTCCCAAGTTGGTGGCCCTATCTTGAACCATCGATGACCAGTGGAAGCAGGGTTGAAAGAAAAGGCTACGCCCCTGTTCTATAGCAAGGCTACTTGAAGGCTAAATTGAATGACTGGAAACATCCCATATCAGTTTCATTCTCACCCCTCAGACTCTTCAAACCAGACAGCCATGTAACAGAAAAACTGTTCCACAGGGCCAATTCCACAGGGCAGCAGCTGCTCTGGGCTACCACCAGTACAGTGCTGCAGAGCATAAAGCTGTACAGTATACTGTGTCCACACGGCATTCACATTGCAGCACCAGATTTGATCTGGTGCTGAAATGGGTTCCCCTGGGGAAAAAGCAGCGATGGAATACTTCTACCAGGGGAGGGCATTAATTTGGTGGAAAGTAGGATTGCATTCCACACAATCCCACCTTCCTGCAAAATCAAATTGAATGTCCCAGTCTGCCCTGCAGGTAAAGGACCAGAAAGACAACCAGGGCATTCTTTGCCAGCTCTGGACCACTGTAGGGTAGGGAGGATCTGAGCCTGGAAGGCCCAGCTCTTTCCTATCCACATTGGCCCCTGCAGCAAACTAAGGGAAGTCGGAAGAATCCATGTTTCCTTAGCTCGGGGTAACTGAGGGCCCAATCCATGGTTTGTCCAGAAGTGGGCCTGCCTGGTGGCTGCATCATATGGAAGAAGTGATTAGTCCTGCTTCCATAAGACCACCGCTCATGTAGAATTGGCTTAAGTAATATCAATTAATGAAATAATATCAGTTTTCCAATGTTCTCATTATAATAATACCTACAAAAGGAGCATTTTCATTATTTTTCAACAAATGTTCTTTCCCAGAGCGTACTGCTGTCACTGTGTAAATGCATGAGGTAGCCCTTCATGTCTGGATTATGTGAGTGTGCACGTTCCAGGCCATGTTCTGAAGATCTACTTACGTCCCTGTGATAAAGTTCCTGAAGAGTAAAACCCCTTGAAAGTATCTGAAAGGCTCTATCCTTCAATGAACATCAGGGACTAAGCATGAGAGTGAAGAAGCCCTCTATAGCACAATCCTGTCTGCTAATTCTGCTGACAACTGTACTGCTTGCAAATGACACAATTCAACAATCACTTTGTTGCACTGCAATATAATAAGTTCTTCCTGATCAGGCTTTCTGAAGGTCACCTATGTGCTTGACTCAAGATGTGGGATGCTTATCTTGGGCATAGACTTCACTGTCATAAATGATTTCTAAACAGAGCGTGATTACTGTGCTTGGAATGTGAAGAAGCATTTAAACAGAAAGGTTGACTGTGCTGGGTCACTACCTAGTGGCGCTGCCTCTCGGGGTCTGCAAAGCTTGTACAATTCCTCTCTACACAGAGGAACATTACATGCTAGAGCCATTTATCTATACAGATGCCCTCATGTTTTCAGCTCAGGCGCCAAGTAACACAGCTGAGGGCTGCTTAATTTTGCATTTTGCAGCTGGGCCCTTCCAGTACTTAATCCAGCCAAACTCCATGCCACCAGAAACACTTGGACAGGCTGCAGGAGGGTTTGTACCTAGGATTGGCTTTATCTGCTCTAAGCAGTTTATATCTGCAATAATCATTTCTAAGTGATCTTGATAGTAGCATGAACGGTAACATTTCAAGCCCTCCATAAACTGAAGAGGAATCCTAACTCTTCTTCTTTTTATGTAAAACAGCTCTAAGACACTGGGATATTTTTGTGTGTGCTTTTGGCTGTTTTAAAATCAATGTTTAATTGAGCAAATGTGTAGAATGAGACCATGTCGCTGCATTATTATTTTTTCAGGGCAGTTCACCCCAAGGTTAGAAATGACAATAATTATTTCTTCCATCTTTGAATGTTCTGCTTTCAGGTGAGGTAAAATTATGTGAATAAAACATGCTAATCTCCTGGGAAAGAAAAAAAGTCACGTGTTAGAATGTGGGGACATTGTTAGAATGCATGTGGGACAACATAGATGCAACCATAACATTCCTTGTGTGATAAATGACATTGCCCACTTATTTATTTGTATGCTTTGAATTTCTAGGCAGCAGAATTTTATAGTGGGTCATAATACAATATTAAAACATGACAAGCAATACACTTGATAAAGGATGTAATGAATAAGCAATAAGCTCCTTGCTTGCCTGCCAGGGAGAATAGGGCAGGCTCTGTACTCATGGCACCTTTTAAGGCACTGCGTGCCCACGCCTCCTGCCCTCCTGCACAGCACGTCCGCACCACGCCTGCTCCAGCTAATCCTCACACTCCACCAATCCTCACACTCCACCTCTTTCAGCTGTATTTTGGACCTATTGTAATTTCTGACTGGTCTTCAAATGCTGTTTTTACAGACTACTGTAGTAATTTGTAGTCAAGGTCACCAATGCAAGGGTGCTGTGATCCAAATCATAGGTGACTGGTCAGACACTTCCAAGAAGTTTTATTTAGAATCATAATCATAGAGCTGGAAGGGGCCATACAGGCCATCTAGTCATCTAGTTGGCAGGGGCCGTACAGGCCATCCACACATCAACGCAGGATCAGCCCAAAGCATCCTAAAGCATCCAAGAAAAGTGTGTATCCAATCTTTGCTTGAAGACTGCCAGTGAGGGGGAGTTCACCACCTTCATAGGCAGCCTATTCCACTGCTGAACTACTCTGACTGTGAATTTTTTTTTCCTGATATCTAGCCTATATCATTGTACTTGTAGTTTAAACCCATTACTGCGCGTCCTTTCCTCTGCAGCCAATGGGAACAGCATCCTGCCCTCCTCCAAGTGACAACCTTTCAAATACTTAAAGAGGGCTATCATGTCCCCTCTCAACCTCCTTTTCTCCAGGCTGAACATTCCCAAGTCCCTCAACCTATTTTCATAGTGCTTGGTCCCTTGGCCCCAGATCATGCTCATCACTCTCCTCTGTATCCTTTCAATGTTATCTACGTCCTTCTTGAAGTAAGGACTCCAGAACTGCACACAGTACTCCAGGTGTGGTCTGACCAGTGCCGTATACAATGGGACTATGACATTCTGTGATTTTGATTTGATAACCCTGTTGATACAGCCCAAAATGGCATTTGCCTTTTTTTACTGCTGCATCACACTGTCTGCTCATGTTTCGTTTACAATCCACAAGTACCCCAAGGTCTCATTCACACTCAGTGTTACCTAGAAGCGTATCCCCCATCTAGTAGGCATGCTTTTCATTTTTCTGGCCCAGATGCAGAACTTTACACTTATCTTTATTAAATTGCATCTTGTTCTCATTTGCCCATTTTTCCATTGTGCTCAGATCTTGTTGAACTCTGTCTCTATCTTCCGGAGTATTTGCCAGTCTTCCCAATTTGGTGTCATCTGCAAACTTAATGAGTAGTCCCTCCACCCCCGCATCTAGATCATTAATAAATATGTTAAAAAGTACCGGGCCGAGCACCGAGCCCTGAGGTACACTGCTACTCACCTCCCTCCAGTCTGATGAAACACCATTGACAACAACTCTTTGAGTGTGGTTCTCTAACCTATTCCCTATCCACCTAACTATCTGAAAATCCAGATTGCCATCCTTCAATTTATCCATCAGAACATCATGGGGAACCTTATCAAAAGCTTTACTAAAATCCAAGTAAATGACATCAACCGAATTTCCACGATCCAGCAAACCTGTTACTTGGTCAAAAAAGGAAACCAGGTTGGTCTGACAGGACCTGTTGGAGACAAATCTATGCTGACTTCCTTGGATCACCAAATTGTCCTCCAGATGTTTGCAGATTGCTCCCTTTAATATCTACTCCATTATCTTCCCCACAACAGAGGTCAGACTCACTGGTCTGTAGTTTCGCAGGTCATCCTTCCTCCCTTTTTTGAAGATCGGAATAACGTTTGCTCTCTTCCAGTCATCCGGGACATCTCCAGTCCTTAAAGAGGTCCTGAAGATGATGGATAAGGGTTCTGCAAGTTCTCCGGAAAGTTCTTTGAGCACTCGGGTGCATTTCATCCGGCCCAGGTGATTTGAACTCATCCAGTGCAGCTAAATGCCTCTCGACAACCTGTCTGCCCATGTCAACCTGCCACCCAGACACTATCCATTGGCTACTGCCATCTCTAGATGTGCCTAAACCCTTTGACCTGTGGGAAAAAACAGATGTAAAATAGGCGCTGAGCCTTTCTGCTTTCTCTGCATCCTCTGTTAGAGTTTGTCCATCTGCACCCAACAGTGGGCCTGTTGCCTCCTGTTGCCTTTACATTTGCTCCTCACATAACTGAAAAATCTTTTCTTGTTATTGTGGGCTTCCCTGGCCAATCTTAGCTCACTCTCAGCTTTGGCCTTTCTGATGATTGATCTACAGTGCCTAATCACCTGTAGGTACTCTTCTTTAGAGTTCTGTCCTTCCCTCCATTTCCTGAACATTTTCCTTTTCTTTCTTAGTTCCTCTTGAAGTTCTCTGTTCATCCAAATAGGCTTCTTAGAACTCCTGCAGTGTTTTCGTCTTTCTGGGATAGTCATTGATTGAGCATGCAATAGATCTTGTTTGAGTAGTGCCCACCCTTCACATGCTCCCTTCCTTTCCAGCATTCTCGTCCATGGTATGACACTCATCATGTCTCTGAGTTTATTAAAGTTTGCCCTAAGAAAATCCAACAATTGCATCTGGCTACAAGATTCCTTGCCCCCCCCCCCATCTCAAAAGGAATCTTATGAGGACATGTTCACTTGCCCCTAGGGTCCCCACCTCCTTCACCCCATCCACCAACTCTTGCCCGTTGGTCAGTATTAAGTCTAGTATGGCTGAACCTCTTGTGGGTTCATCAACCATTTGATAAATGAAATTGTCACCCAGGCAGGTCAAAAAGTTGCATGACTGAGGATGCTTCACAGAGTTTGTTTCCCAGCACACATCTGGGAAATTGAAGTCACCCATGATGACAAGGTCCTGCCGCTTGGATATTTTCCCAAGCTGCTCACAAAGTGCAGCATACACACCCTCTCATTGGTCAGACGGTCAGTAGCAGACACCAACCACCACACTGTTTGTTTTCCCCTTGCTTATTTTTACCCAGATGCTTATTTTTACCCAGATGCTTTCCAATGTAGATATACTCTCCCTCTCTAGAATTTCCTGACAGGTAAGCCCTTTCTTCACATACAGTGCCACTCCTCCACCTCGTTGATCTATTCTGTTTTTCTGAACAGTTCATATCCATCCACTATTACATTCCAGTCATGAAAATCATTCCACCAAGTTTCTGTGATGCCTACTAGATCATACCTTTCCATCAGCATGAGAAGTTCGAGCTCTTCCTTCTTATTGCCCATGCTTCAGGCGTTAGTATAAAGGCATCTGAATCATTTTACTTTGGTTCCCTATGAGCTGGCCTTCCTGGTTGGGCTGCCCCCGATCGGTCTCCTTCCTTACACTCCGTATGTTAAACGTCTCCTTCCCCTTGTGGCTTCAGTTTAAAGCTCTCCTGATGAATCTCCCCAGGTTCCTGCCAAACACATTCTTCCCCAAATTCGACAAGTGCAGTCCATCAGGTGCTAGTAGGCCTTCTTCAAGAAAGCCTATTCCATGGTCCCAGAAACCAAATCCATCCTGCCGGCAGCCACTGATTCACCTCCATTTTCTTCCTCTCCTGACGCATTCCTCTTCGCTTGAGAGGCAAGATTGAATACCACTTGTGTCCCCATTAGCTTGATCTTCCTCCTTAGATCTTGATAGTCTGTTTTAATAGGAGCGATGGTATATGTGGACATGTCATTCGTTCCCACGTGGACCATCACAAATGGGTAGCGATCCGTAGATTTGAGGAGTTTGGGCAGCCATTCTGAAACATCTAATTTTTGTCCCTGGCAAGCAACACACCTCTCGGGTTAGGGGTCAGGCCCAGCCACATGACGATCCATTCCTCTTAGTAGGAAGTCTCCAATTACCGGTACTCTCCTTTTTTTTTCTTCTCAACATCATTTCCTTCTATCCCCGTGGCCACTTTGTCTTAGACTTTGTTTTGGGACCTCTTCCCTCGTTGACACTTGCACCTCCTCTGCAAGAGCCTGAAATCTATTCTGGAGCTCCAAAGGCCCAAAGAACCGTCTCGCTCTATGCCACTGAGTCTTTTTCCTAACTGTCTGCAGAGGCGCGGTCTATCCCCTTTTCCTCTTCAGGACTGATTGTATCCTCTTTATTCCAAGTTGCACAGCTCCCATCTATGAACTCCTCCCCTTTCTTAATTTCTGTCAGATTAATAATCCTCTCTTCTAAGACCTTAATCCTTTCCTCCAAAAGTCTTACCAGCTTACACTTGGGGCAGATGTAGTCCATATTATCTTCAGGAAGGAAGGCAATCATGTCACACTCATTGCAGATGATGGGATGAGTGTCCTGTAGGTCCATTGTAACTTCTAGGCAGTGCAACTACTAGGAAAATATAATTCACTAATTCTAATTGCTAGGTTAAACACCACAGGCCAAGAGCCTTTTGTCTCTCCTCTGGCGAGGAGCAGCCTTTTTTAATCCTCCCAGCAATCACCTCACTCAGACCACAATAGTCTCACCTGGTCATCAGCAGCTCTCTCCTGCTCCCAGTTGTCTGAGCTCTGCCTCTGGCAAGGAGCAGCCCTTTATGATGATTTATGTCATCTGGCTGCAACCAACTTAAATTCGGCTGAGGAACAGCAAGAAGATAGACCCCACAATCACCCTAGGTACAAATGGTGTTATCAGAGCACAGCCCAATTAGACCTTGATGTAATAATTTATTTTCCACAAATGTTTAGTAAACATTTCAGTCACAGTGGGTTTCTGAGCAGTCAACATCATCAGATGGAGCTTAGTGCTTTGGGTGATTACATATCTATATCATCACTTCATCCCAAAGGGACATCTATAAGAACAAGTTGATACCTCTATTACTCCAGACTATCAGTTTTTCACCTCATGCTGAGAGTTCTCATGAAAATATATATACAGAGTATTTCAAAGATTACTCACTCACTCTAGCATGACTCTGTGCTCTGCATGCACACTTTTGGTGATTTTTTTATATGGCAAGAAACATTCAGAGGAATAACAGGAAACAGAAAATGATGATGAGCTTGGGGTCTTAAGGAAGTGAGGTGGACATATACAACACACCTAGTAGCAGAAAGAGGAGAGATTTGTGTGTGTCAGCCTTACCTCACTCCCCACCATTGTGGTATGCAGAGATGCAAGAAGAAGAATGGTTGGTTTTTATACTTTTCACTATCCAAAGGAACCTCAAAGTAGCATACAGTCGCCTTACCTTCCCACTCCCCACAATAGACACCCAGTAAGGTAGGTTGGGCTGAGAGAGCCCTGATGTTACTGCTCTGCCTAAGGTCACCCAGCTGGCTGCATGTAGAGGAATGGGGAATCAAACTCAGCTTGCCAGATGACAAGCTGCCACTCTTAACCACTATGCTGTCTCTCAAGGCACTTCTGCATCTGTCATTCCCTGGGAAAAGTAAAATGTGAGTCCATCTTAACTCCTCATAAGAAATACAAAGCAATTACTCAGAGTGGGGGTGGGGTAGAGCTTTTGTGTCTATGGCTTGCTTGCTGTGAATTTACATCTGCCAGTGAGTTTCTACAGGTGGCAGTAAAGACTTGCTATTATTTCCCCTCTTCTGCAGACACAATTAAGAAGTATGCTCCTAACTGCATAGCTTTAGTCCGTTATTATATCTTTGTGAGGCTTCCCAAAGCAATCTTGTGTTTACATTTCTTTTTGACACAATTCCATCACCATGGAAATAAAATTGTCAGTCACATCAGCAGGAATAGACAATGGTCCTGGAAGCAAAAGGTGTCTGGATGGATTTTCTTCATGCTGATAATTGTGGCAGGATAAAAACTGTAGTTCATGTAAATAATGCTGTTAATTATCTCACGTTGCAATTATGCATGAGGAGCGAGGCCAAGAACAGAGCTCACACTGTGTTAATACCTCACAGACAAATATTAAGAGACTATCGTCCTACCTTTTCCTGAAGAGCTTAACATCTAAACAGCTAAGCAATACCACTGGGGACTCCAAGATAGGGATGGTAACAAACTAAATCATTAAGCAAAATTCATCACAAATTTTGCACTGTTCATGGGTTCGCAAACCGAAGTTCATGATGGGTCTACCATCACAAAATTCCATGAACTTATAAACAAATTTATGATGATTCATGGATAGAGCAGAACACAGCAGTTGACCATGACTACGAGTCCTTTTAAACCCCTGATTTCTGTTTCCCATAAAAGCTGCAAAAATAGCTTTTCGGCCTTTAGATTGTACAAGAAAGCCAAGAGCTGAGCAGCAGCAGCATCCTTACTGTTCAGATCTTTGGAAGCTTTCTGAAAACTCCCTTTAAAGAGTCTGGGGTCCCTTATAACAGGGTTATCAGGGCCACAAACCAGTCTGGATCACAAACTGCCCAGTTTGGTTCCAAGTTTGGCCACAAACCATCATGGACTGCATTTTTTCCAGTTTATGCCCACCCTTACTCAAAACTACAGACATTTTACGGCATTCAGCGAAATGCTATCAAAGCTTATGTGGTAAAAGAGTGTGCCACAGTGTGGGAGCGCGCTGCGGGGGGGGGGAGGTGTGGGCACCGGCATGCCGGTGCCTGCAAACCCACAGGCCAAGAGGTGGCAGATTGCTCCTGGCACAACAAGCGTGCATCATGGGGGGGGGGGAGTAGGGAGGCGCACCTACTGGGGTACTGGCACCCGTGCCTATCTCCCCCCCGCTGTGGCCCACTACCGCGGCCCGGTGGTTGGGAAGCACCACCTTAAAGAGTTGTTGTGAAGATAATTGCAGGGGGTATCAGAAGATTTGCGTAGTTAGCCTATTCAGATTAGGAACTTTTTTGTATTTTTCAAATACTCTTCTCCAGTGTCCTTTTTGGCTCATTAGAGACTTAGAAACATAGAGTTGGAAGGGGCCATACAGGCCATCTAGTCTACCCCCCTGCTCAACGCAGGATCAGCCCTAAGCATCCTAAAGCATCCAAGAAAAGTGTGTATCCAACCTTTGCTTGAAGACTGGCAGTGAGGGGGAGCTCACCACCTCCTTAGGCAGCCTATTCCACTGCTGAATTACTCTGACTGTGAACATTTTTTTTCCTGATATCTAGCCTATATCGTTGTACTTGAAGTTTAAACCCATTACTGCATGTCCTCTCCTCTGCAGCCAACAGAAACAGCATCCTGCCCTCCTCCAAGTGACAACCTTTCAAATACTTAAAGAGGGCTATCATGTCCCCTCTCAACCTCCTTTTCTCCAGGTTGAGAAAAGAAGTTGAGAAAAGAATGTTCCCTCTGAAAATTCCTGCTTCTTCAAGCATAATCCCTCCCTGCTTAATGCTGCTGCTGATAATAATAATAATAGTAATAATAATTTTATTTTTATATCCTGCCCTTCCCTGGTCAGCTCAGGGTGGGTAACATCAAAGTTAGCCAATTGATTCAAAAATAAACAGTGCATCTCTATTGATGTTGATACTGATCTTTTATTGCTGGTTGTTTTATGCTGTGAACTGCCCCAAGGGACGGTATATGAACTTAATAAATAAATAAATAAATAAATAAATAAATACATACATACATACATAAATAAATAATAGGTGAAAACAACACAAGAGACGGGACTCTAGCTCTCTTTCTATGCAAATTATGTTTCTCTTCACAATAAAACTATTTTATTATTTTAAGCAGCCTGGTGCTTTACACCTCCTTGAAAACTTAAACTCTGCCAACAGGCTCTGTACAAAGTGAGCAGAACCACTGCTGCAAACTGTACGAAGTCATGGCAGTGGGTGGGCAGGAGTGACCCTGCCTCTCACAAAGTGGATTTCAGCCAGCAGCAACCTGGACATGAGCAACTCCCACAAGACAGAAGTCCTTTAGGGGTAGCAAATGCTGGCAGGGGCTCATCCAAGGGTACTAAAAGAACTCACAGATGTAATCTCTTACCCTCTGTCCATTATTTTTGATAATTCTTGGAGAACAGGTGAAGTGCTGGAAGTTTGGAGGTGAGCAAATATTGTCTCCATTTTCAAGAAGGCGAAAAAGGAGGATCCAAGTAATTACTGACCTGTCAGCTTGAAATCTATAGCTGGCAAAATTTTAGAACACATCATCAAACAATCAGTCCTTGAGCAGCTAGAGCAGAGGGCTGTAATTACTAGGAGTCAGCATGGCTTTCTCAAGAAAAAATCATGTCTAACCTTATGTCTTTTTTGGGAAAGTTACTTACTAGATCATGGAAATGCTGTGGACATTGTTAACCTTGATTTCAGTAAGGCTTTAGATAAGATTTCACATGATATTCTTATTGGCAAAATGCAGTATGGATCCTATTACTCTTCAGTGGATCAAGGACTGGTTGATAGATTGCACCCAAAGGGTGCTCATAAATGATTTATCATCTTGGAGTGTAGTGCCTCAGGGATCTGTCCTGGACCCTGTGTTATTCAACATATTCATAAGTGATTTGGATGAAGGAATAGAGGGGGTGCTTATTACATTTTCAGACAATTCTAAACTGGGAGGGGTAGCAAGCACACCAGAAGAGAGAATCAATATACAGGATGATCTTGACAGGTTGAAAAACTGGCTAAAATGAATTTGAATAGTGAAAAATGCAAAGTTCTGCATTTAGGTAGGAAAAATCAAATGTATCACTATAGGATGGATGAGACTTGTCTTGACAGTAGCATGTGTGAAAAGGATCTGAGGGTCTTAGTAGACCTTACACTGAACATGAGTCAACAGTGTGACTCGGTAGCTAAAAAGGCAAAAGGGATTTTGAGCAGTATTAAAAGAAGTGTAGTGTCCAGATCACACAAAGTGATGTTTCCACTTTACTCAACTCTGGTTAGACCTCACTTGAAGTACTGTGTTCAGTTTTGGGTACCACAATTGAAGAAAGATGTAGAGAAACTGGAGCATGTTCAGAGGAGGGCTACAAAGATGGTGATTGGGTTGGGAGACCAAACCATATAAGGAAAAGCTGAGGGAGCTTGGTCTGTTAGCCTGGAGAGAAGATGACTAAGCAATGATATGATAACCATCTTCAAATACTTGAAGGGCTGTCATATAGAAGATGGAGCAGAGTTGTTTTCTGTTGCTTCAGAGGATCAGACCAGAACCAATGGGTTTAAATTAATGCAAAAAAATGGCTAAGCATCCAGAACAAGTTCCTTACAGTTTGAGTGGTTCCTCAGTGGAACAGGCTTCCTCGGGAGGTGCTGAGTTCTCCTTATGCAGAGGCTAGATAGTCATCTGACAGAAATGCTGATTTTTATTAACTTAGGCAGATTGTGAGTGGGTGTGCAGGTAGTTGTGAATTCTTGCATTGTGCAGGGGGTTAGACTAGATGACCCTGTTGGTCACTTCCAACTCTCTGATTCTATGTAAACAAATGGGATGTGTAATTCACATGCAAATCTCTAGGTAGGTTTTTTCCTCTTAACAAATAGCTTTTAGAGACATTCCTCAAATGAGATGCTACCTCTCAAGACTTGTATCTTTATGAAGCAAATATAAGTACAAACGCAGAGCCTTTATACCTCTTGTTCATGTTAATTCATGCTGAGCCTTGTTATAACCGAACTAAAGAGGCTGTTTTTCACTCAGTACCAAGACAAGAGCCTGCCTTGATTTACAGACTCGTGGCAAGCATGCCATTTTCACTGCCTGACGGATGCCTATTACATACAAATCAGTGTAATGATGAGGTATCACAGTAATTTGGCCAGCAATCTGAGGAATGCTTGCTGCTGGGTAGAAGCGTGGTAGGAAGAGATCTCAGGAGACAAATAGACACTAAGGACAGGAGTCTTGACTAAGAAACAGCATAAAGAAATTGTCATGAAGCTGCCTTGTACTGAATTAGACCACTGGTCTGTTGAGATCAAAGCTGTGTTCTCTGAGACCATTTACCATTTAGGAGACATGTCTTGATTTAGCCGCCGTTTGGATTTCCTTTGGATGCTGTGAGTTGCCTCTAACCTTTCCACATTTGGGCTTTTCTCCCATTATTTCCCAGGTTGAAATTCACAATATGCTTTCTGCACTGAGTCTGACAGAGGCAGCCTCCCATCATGCTTTGCTCCCTTCCCCATTTCAAAATGTGTGGGGTTTTTTTTCCAGATGATGCCTTCTTATACCTTTGGATTTGTTGAGCCCCTCAATGCCACCATCCTTGATTGCCTCCCCTATTTCCGCCAAAGTGTCCTGAATGTATTTTTTTAACTAGGTTATAACATTATAACACTGCTGAGCAAGACTGCTTTTTTAAAACTTAGAAACAGCATTGTAACGTGAACACTCCTTTTGCAAAAAGCACATTTTTGGGGGAGGGAGGGAGAACAGCAACAAGGAAAAGGCTGTGCCCAAATGACTCAAATTAGTGGGCTTGGAGGAAAATCCAATTGCATGTATTTCCACATTGAGCCACCCCAAATTAGACTATACCTTGACTGATGAAATCGCTATAACTGGGAATTCACAAAAAACGCAGTAATTCAGACAGCTATTTGGGACTGTGCCTGGACAGGTGACTTTTAATGCCGAAACAGACAGAAAAGCTGGCCCTTTAAAATGCAAATCTGAATAATATTGCTAATGTGGAAACAGTCTGACTGACAGCAGCTCTCCAAAGTTTTAGGTGGAGGTCTCTTTGGTCTCTCCCAGCTTTGTGTGATTCTGTGAAAGCTCCTGCAGACATGAGTGAAGTTTTTGTGGCAGAGCATAGGGAGAGGGGCAGTCCTGAAAATAAGATGGGCCAAAGCTATGAAGTGTTTTGCATGTGATAGCCAGCCAATACCTTAAACTGAGCCCAATAACGGATGGACAGACAACAGAGTGTCTGCAGAATGATTCCAATTTTGCTTTATTTGAAATAGTGGATACCATGTGGTTCGTGTGCAGTTTGACAGAGAATGTATTTGCTTCAGATCATATGCATCTTCAATTTGCCCTCTTTGTTATGTATATTAATTCTTATCCATTGTTGTTCCTCTATATATTTGTGAAAGAGCCTAGGGGGTAGGACGTGTCCGGCTGTCCAAGCTAGAATAGGGCCAATCAGGGTGCAGCCAGCTTTACCCTGACTGGCCTTGCCCCTGCAGCTCCCGCCATCCATCCCTCTTTGCTCTCTGATGCCTCAGTGCCTGGAGCCAGCAGCAGGTAAGGGGAGAGGGCCCTGAGCAAAGGGTTGTGGTGGAAAGCTTGCTAACGAGGGCTTCTTGGCTTGTTAGGCTGGACCTGCTGACGAGGGCCTCCCAGCCTGCTAATTGCCTGCTAAAGAGCTCTGTCCTGGCCCTGCTAATAAACTGCCCAGCCCCCACCCACCCCACTTGATCTTGCTGTGGCCCAAAGCCACCTTAAACTGCCTGGCCAAGGGGAGGGGGCCCTTTCAAGGCCCGTTTTTAGGAACGGCCTTTGAAGCTCGTATGTGCATAAATAACTAAAAATGTAGAACACCCAGATACAAATGTACAATTAAAGGTCTATGTATCAAGATTCTTTGTTTTATACTAGTGCATAAGAGTGTGCCAGTAAAATTGCACACACATAGAAATTATATTGCTTTATGTGTGTGCAACAGTAATGTAGATGGTATGGTGGGGGGAGAGAAGGTGCTAATGGAAAGGAAATCACATGAACTAGTTTCAGGATTCATTGCAGTCATTTTCTGAAATAAGCCAGAACTAAGGACAAGAAGAAAGCAGGTGGACTTTCAAGAACAAAACAAAGTGGGGGAAATCCACTAATATTTAAAATAGCAAAATATGGTAGAAAACTCACTCATGTTGCAAGTCAGTTTGAATCTGATCACCAGTCCATCTCAACATATTGTTTTACCTAGTGGGCAACTTGTCACACTGGGACCTTTTCCGCACGAAGGTCATTAAGCTGTGCTGCCACCTGGAATTTGATCTGTGTCTGGTTGCCACGATTTCTCCTACTGCCACACAGGAGTCTTTAATCTGTTTTATCCCCCTGTCTTTCTGCCACATGAGTCAGCCCTGGACTGGAAGTCAGCAATTTCCACTGTTTTTTTTTTCCTGTTTAGGTTTGCCAATCAATCAGTGTCATGTGGCATCAATGTCCAATCAACTTTCAGTGCCATCTGTTCATATTCAAGCCCCTGCCCCATGGAATATTAATTTTAAAAAAACCTGGACTAAAATTATGTTGTAACACAAAACCACCACAACACTCAGGATTTAAGGAGGCTGGGGATTTTGTCGCATTGTAGTATATGGTCCACCCCCACCCCTGGACCAGGGTTTTAGGTTGTTGATCCACGAACCCAAAACAGATATGGGCATTCTTGAGAGAGGGGTGGTTGCATGCTAAACCCATTCTCGGCCACCCAATCAGCACCTGAGAATGACAGACATGGGAAACAACAGTATAGATATTCTCCCAAAGGGGGTGGTTGTTGTGCAAGGACTGTCTCCATTGTCTACAAAAACAATGATATAAAATGAGATGAGATGATATGTGCCTGCTGAAATGGTGGTGGAGGTTTCACCATTTCGTGGCATTGGAATAGTGTTGCAATGCAAATAGGCTATTTTAAAAAGAGCCAGGGAAAGGAAATGACAATCAGGTGTTGGGGAGGTGGGAGTGGGGGTGAGGAAGTCATGACCATGGACGATTTTTCACTTCCAGATGCCTCTGCCATGACTTATAGCACAATATTCATCGCAGCAAAAAAGGGACTGGACATTTTTCCATGTTTCCTTGTCACGGGGTAACTGGCAGCCAGAATCACGATGGCCCTGGAACCACCACAGACTAGTGTTGACATCATGTGGAAATGGGAATTTGCTGTGGACCAGACAAGCACCGAGCCATGGCAAATCTCTCATGTGGAAATATCTGGATAGATAGCAAAAATGGTACAGAGGTCAAGGCAGCCTCACAGCAATGGGATTTAGATGTTTCCTGTCTAAAGTGCCTTTGAGGTTCCCTTAACTCACCATGCCAGTCTGTCTGGGATCCTTCTAGCTTAGAGTTCCCAACTCCTCAGTGGGGCCTGCACTTCTTCTGGGATTACAACTGTTCTTCAGAATACAGAGAAAATTGAAGTTTCAGAACTTCATGGACTTCATGGCATCACATCCCTACTGAGCTCCTTTCCCTCCTCAAACTTTGTCCTTCCCAGGTATAACTACCAAATCTTCAGGAACTTCCCGGAGAACTGACAACTCTGTCTGCAGTTTTCAACCAGGAAGACTTCAGACTCAGGGCAATTTTCCTCAGACCCTCTCAGGGAATTTGAGGGGCCCACAGATTTTAAGGCCCTTTTAATAAAAATCCAAAATGACAACATGTGATATAAAAACAATTGGAGAATCTTATAACACCACCCATGCTAAATGTGTGGCTTCCTTTGAGATTAAGATCCAGGTTTACGATTGCCAACTTTCAGATGGGGACTAGAGATTTTACAGAATTACAGTTGATCTCCAGACTATTGAGATGAATTCCCTTGGAGAAAATTACTGCTTTGAAGGGCAGATTTTAGGATATTAAACCCCACTGAGATCCCTCTCTTCCCTAAAGCACTCCTTCCTCAGGCTCTACTCCCAAATATTCAGAATTTTCCCCACCTGGAGTTGGCTATCCTAGCCACCTGGACCCTAATCTGATTTAACCTGTTTCCCCTTCATAAAGAGTTCTGAGGAGCCTTTCAGTACATTGTTCAAACCCCAATTTTGTGGGCTTGAGTATGTTGATGACTGTCCATGTTAAATATCCATTTTTATAATATCCCGTTAGAAAACCTTTGCAGTCAGAATGACATCAGTCATATTTTCCCACCTGTCAATGAGGCTATTGATCCTGCTGCTGGTGAAGAGATTATTCTCTCTTTGTTTCCCTCACCTTCACACAAGTCTGGAAAGTTGCTTCCTCCTTTCTCTCCTTGATAGTCTTTACAAGTTCATAGAAATGTAATGCAGCTATCTTTTTGTTAAGTGGCATTACCTGTTTCCCTTAAGTGCATTCTATTGCTTCTCCTCAGTTTTACTCTTCAATGTCAACGGGCTCCCGGGAGTGCAATCATGCATAAGAACATTCCCCCCGTCCCTCCCAACAGTTATGGGGAAGTGAAATGCACTTAAAAGAGATTTCATGTTCTCTCTCTCATACACACACAAAAAACACCTTTCAAATGCATTTTGGACTAGATGCTAGAGGAAAGAGGTGGGTAAAAGAAACACTATTTATTGCTAATTAACTATATCCATCTTTTTTCTCCAAATTGTTTCCTAAACACCTTTTTTATTTATAGTTGCAGCTGCTAAGATAATGCACTAAATTAAGGCTCCAGAATATAATTATGCTTAAGATTCTAAAAGCCAACTGTCTTGTTAGTAAAGGATAAATACAAAGAACAGAGCTTTGCTAACTGTTCCACAGATTTGCATAAATAACATGGCTGCAAAGATACTGGATACTTGTTTAATGTAGGAAGTAAAATGAAGCTAAACATAGGCTGCCTTTTGCAGGAAATATCCGATATTTGTTTTCAGGGCTTAACACGGCAATTTCAAGACTTTCTCATTCTTTCACTTACCAAATTAATAATGTTGGCTATGCCAAAATACCAGCATTCATGAGCACGCTTTAGAGAAAAACATACAAAATACTTGACATTACAATTATATACATAAATGTCATCAAGTCACAACTAATTTATGGCAACCCCAGCAAAGGGCATTCAAGGCAAGTGAGAAGGAAAGGTGGTTTCCTCTACAGAGTCTTTCTGGGTGGTCTCCCATCCAAGTACCAATCCTCTAATCCAATAACCTTCTGAAGCTCTTCTGAGATTAGGTTTTCTTGGTTGTTGTACTAAAACTCTGGCATTCTCTCCTCAAAGAGGCTCATCATTGTTTCCCGCCATTGGATGATTCTTTTTCTTTCATCTGGCATTCTCTCAGATGAGTTCCACATTACCATTCTAAACCAGTTGTTATTCATTGTTCATCCAATTACAAGTAAAGCAATATGGGGATGGGGGTTTCATGCAGCTAATTTCCTCTGTTAATGAGCTGTCTCTGAAGTGCTATGGTCATTTCAAACACTGCCACTTTTTCATGCTCTTTTTTCTTTCTCTGAGTTTTATTAACATTCTAAACTGAGTGCTATAGAGTTAAAGCAATATAGCACTTCAGCACTAAAGCAATATAGTACTAGAGATGTCTTGACTCCTAATAAAGTCAAGTAAGGCACATGAGTTCTATTACTAAATTAACCACTTGATTAACTCAAACAACATACAAAGCAGTCTATAATAGTGTAAACAAGTCCCCTATTTAAAGATTAAAGAGACACAAAAAATGTGCCTAATGACTCCCCACAGTTATCTGACATTCTTCTGTTGCACTCAATGCATTCTAAATTGGAATATCATTTGGAAGTATTATAAGCATTTCTGCACAGAGGGGTAAAATGCAAGTGGCTTCCTGCTTTCAAATGCAGGATGGTAAATCTCATGTTTGCAGCCCTCCTCACATAGAGACCCCTCCCGTGTTTTCCCTCTGCCCCATCATAGCTTTTTGCTTCCTGATGAGGCTGCAAAGGAAAACAAGCCTAACTTCTCCCTCTGCTCCTTGGCCTGTCAATCACAGCAAGACACCAATCACAGCACAGCAGTTCAGTTGTGGACTGAAACTCTCTCCCCACTCCAGCTCCAAAATTATTTTTTTTCTTTAAAAAGGCACTTCCGCATTGCTATGCAGTAATGCCAACACAGAGATGCATTTTTAATAAAAATCAACACTGCTGTGTTGCTATGGAGAAATGCAAGAAGGATACAGCATGTCCTTTTTTGGTTGCTCACTGGTTGCTCACCAATGGGACGCACAATTTAGGGTGGTAAATAAATTCCTGAAATCGCGAGTTAAAAATGTCCAAATCACAACCCAGCTACTGGACAGCCTCGGGATGTAGGCAACATCATGTGGAGGGGGCTCTATATGCTGCCAACATGTGAAGGCTCTCCAGGAACATATTCCTCATATGGAAATGGTCTAAGAATACACACTTTGACTGGTTTGGAGTGATCCTATGTTGCAGTAACTCAAGGCTTTAACATATCATCCAGACTGGCTGTATCTATGCTATACTTTAGCGTAGTTTTTAATATATATATATATATATATATATATATATATATATATATATATATATATATATATATATATATATATATATATATATATATAATATAACACTATTTGTCCTGAGCTTTAAGGATGTGACAGCCTATGGATTTTATTGAAAGGGTGGCTACACTACCTAGATAGCTATTATGCTGACTCAATTGACTCTAAGTTATATTGGACTTACTTGAGTCATCTGATTACAATTACTTTTCTGGCTTCCCTGGTATGTCATTCTGAAGGGAAAGATATCCCAGCCTCAGAAACAAGTGGAGGACCAATGAGAAAGGGGAATGCCACTGTCACCCCAGAAACTTTGAACAGTTACAGAACCATGAGGCAGAATCAATATTGAAGAGGGTGAGGGACTGCAACCTCTCTTTTCCTCCACAACTGTTCTCAGCCCTTGAAGGAAAGGGGGATGCAGGAGGACAAAAAATACCTCTAGGAGGTTTCATTAACCATCTCTCTGTCAGGCTATCCTCTCAGATCAGCGGTTTCTGTGGAAAATGCAGGTAGGGTGAGAACTGGCAGGGGAGGTTATCTGGGAAAGCCAGGTTTAAATCCCCCAAGCCAAGACCTTGTCATTTGGGTCACCTGAGGTGGGTTGCTTAACCTGGATCACCTCACAGGATTGTTGTGGTAGTTGGGTATGGGGTAGTGGAAGGGGAAGTCCACTGTGTCTCCTTGAGATCTTCAGAAGTAGGACCGGGGACGTGAGGAAACAAAGAGATCGACTGCTGCCATGCTCAGCTGCTGAGGTTGGGCATATGGGGAAGGGTGTGCTGAAAAACTAGCTTATTCACTTTGAAGGAAGATGGCTTATCTCCTAAAAGTGCTAGTCTTGCACTGGATTTATTGAAGACTAGTTTCAAAGTTTGTTCCTACGAATGGGCCTTGAAAGGGTCCCCTCCCCAGGCCCTGGCCAGGCACCTTAAGGTGGCTTTGGGCCGCAGCTCGCAGCTAGATCAAGTGGGGTGGGCAGGGGCTGGCCAGCAGGGCCGGGACAGAGCTCCTTAGCAGGTAGTCAGCAGGGCAAGAGGCCCTCATTAGCAGGCCCAGCCTAGCAGGCCGGGAGGCCCTCGTTAGCAGGCCCTCCACCACAACTCTTTGCCCAGGGCCCTCTCCCCTTACCTGCTGTTGGCTCCAGGCACTGAAGCATCTGAAAGAGGCTAGAGTTCAGGGACGGAGGGCAGGAGCTGCAGGGGCCTGATTGGCCCTATTCCATCTTGGACAGCTGGACACATTCCACCCCCTAGGCTGTTTCACAAATATATAGAGGAACCATGGATAAGGATTTGTGAACTGACCAGTAAATCAATTGCTTTCACTCCTAAGAATAAATTGCTTTTGTTTGTATTTTGAATTAAAAAAATAATATCATTAACTGAGTTTTCTTGTGTCATGTATAAAGTTTATATCTCCTGTACTGGCATTGCATTTTATGGTACACATGGCTCAGTCTGACAAAGAAACATTTATTCTGGCTCTCATAACAAATGAGTTCAACACTTCTGGCTTAAGTGTTCTGTTACCTCCAGATGACATTCCTCAGTTACTCTGTAGGCTCTAGGTAAGACTCTTAGTGCCTTAGGCAAGGAGTGATATGAAAGAGTGGTGCTTGGGGTACATAGTACATGGATTCCTAAAAG